>NC_083355.1:9754137-10054913 GCF_030254825.1 Meriones unguiculatus | reverse complement strand
GATGTGGGTGCTGAGAACTGAGCCAGGTTCTCTGGAAGTGTAGCAAGTGTTCTAAGCACTGTGTCACATAACCACTGTTCTAGCCCTTCTCTCTTTTTCAAATTCTAATCACACACAACACATTAGCAATGCACTCGGGGTGTCAAGAGCAGGTTCACGAAGAAGCATTATACTCTTAAACCAATGGAATCATTGAACCAAACTGCTACAGGACTAAATCTCTCTAGGAGGGCAATCAGAAGTGTCATGAAAATGGATCCAGATTGAAGGCACTTTTTTTTTTCAACTGTGCTTTAATATCCATCAAATGTTTTTGAGGGAGAGTTTGTTTAAGTTAAGTAAAAACAGAGCCCTGCTGTGCTGTTCCATTAGGAAGAAATCTTACAATGATGTCGGGGTAAGTGTCTATGCTATGTAATCAGCTGGAAATCATGTGGAAAATATGAGTGTCAGGATTGGGAGGTGGTTCGGTTGGCAAAATGCTTGCTACACAACCATGAAGTCCTGAGTTCAGATCCCCAGACAAACATAGTAAAAGCCAGACATTGTGGCAGGTTCCCACATAGTTCCAGCACTGGGAGGGGGCAGAATCGAACTGATCCCAAAAAAATTCTGGACAGCCAACCTAGCTAAATTGATTAGTTTTAGGATTGGTGAAAGACTGTCTCAATGTGAAAGGTACAGAGTTACAGATAAAGGTATCATTGTTGACCTCTGACCTCCATAAGTGTGTGCATACTCTTGCGCACATGAGCACACAAGCATATCAATGAATAAACAAACATTTACAAGAAGAAAACATGGGCATCAGAGCTTACTGAAAATATACTAAAGTCCCTTTTCAAATGGGTTCCTAGCATCCATGAACTCCTTTCAGAGTGATATTCTTCCACCATAAGCAGAAGAGTTAGCATGAATAAAAGCTCTGTCGTGACTGTCTCCTCTTACTTATGTGACCTTAGTCTGGCACAACTCTGTGTCTCATTTTCTCCTCCTGTAAATTGGAGACACCAAAATCTGACACGGTAAAGGTGCTCAGCATATCAACTTTCTTCATTCCTCCTTATGGAATAATATTTGCATATTTCCCTCAGTGGTGAATTGTAATGTCTTCCAAACTTTCCATCCTGGAGAGAGACCTGGGAATGGAGATAAACAAACTTCACATGCACTCCATAGGTGAAATTTACAGTATTTGCAACATCCCTCACTGTAGGCTTAAGGTTGTTGCATAGTTCAAGTGCTGATTTCTGTACCACTCCCCAAATCTGGTTGCAATCCTTGTTCTGGAACTCTCCTGTCTCAGTGTGTAAACACTGCTCCCCAGCTGTCCTCTGGTATACCAATAAAGCAGCTTACAGCCAGCCGCGAGAGAATATGAGAAGAGAATATTGCCAGACTCCCTGCCAGCCAGGGGAGGAAGAGTTAGAAGAGGAAGAGGGATTGTGCCACAGGCAGAGGTCCAGAAGGCATGAGGAGAGAGAGCTGAGCAGAAAAGCTACAAAGCACAAGTATCTCTGGGATGTGTGATGGGAGGAAACAAGATTGTCTTAGAGGGTTAAGAAAGTGCAGTAAAGCGCACAGTTCTTGTGTTGTGAAACTTATTATTAAACAAACATAAAAGCGTCTCAATTAATTATTCGTGTGATAGCCGGGTTAAGAGAGAAACTGAGAAACAAAAACAGTTTTGTGAAAATAACCTTAACACCTCACCAAGGTTATGTGAACATTAAACAATGCTGGGAAGAGGAGACACTCTACTCTGTTGACCTGTCTAATTCCCTGAACATGGCATTATAGTCCAGGGGGTACAGTTTCTGTGGATCATCACCTACACTCAGGTGAGCTTTTTCCTTAATGCAGCTGCCTTTGAGCCACTCACACTCCCATAATCAACCTCAGTGAACTCATTGATTCTCAAAGTTGGAACTGGTGGAATCGTTACTTTGCTCTGTTTTTGGTTCCCTATCCAGGGGTGAGAAGACCTTGTGTATCTTCAGAAAAAGCTAGCATGATAAAGAGAGATTCTGAAACACAGCTGAGGATTAAAAGCTGTAATCCTCAGCTGCCTTCTCAGGACTGAGAGTGACTACAAGTGGAGGCAGAGCCCTTAAGCTCAAAATATCAATAGCATCTGAGGCAATGAATGAACCAACTTATAATTTATTTCAGCTTCAATGTCAAGCACTTGATTCAGATACTGAAAAGCTTTTAACTGGGCCTGGAACAGTTTGGGGCTATTAACAAATTTGTTTTAATGAAACATTTTGCTGACTGAAAATATAGATCAAGTATTTCCAAATAAATTTGATATCTGATTTGTTATTGGCCAAGACACTTTGGCCATTGATTTCATAATTGAATGGCTTTCATATCAGTTGGTCATAACAGTCACATCAATGTATGTGTGCAGATGTGTGTGTACTTGAAAAGATTAACCCGTTATCTATATAATCACGCATATATGTCTATAAGACACCTAATCTAAAAACAATGCTTTAAAAGCATATTTTTAAAGTCTTGCCAGAATACCATGGTTGCCTTAAACTACCTGTTTTGGGAATAGGAAACTCTAGCTGCAAACCCCCAAGGTTCTGTTGCTGAATCTCCTCATACACACTGGGAATATTACATTCAACTGCTTTCCTTCTCAAGCTATCTTCTGATCTCTACACGCACTGCATAATCTCTTGAATATACCACATGAAGCTGTTTAGGGCTGTTTTTTTTATTTGTTTATTTGTTTGTAATTTATTTGACATGAGATATAGAGAGCAGTGACTACTTGAGCATTCCAAACTAATACTGGGAAGGTTGAGGATCGCCCAAACAATGTCCAGAATCACCTTTACCATTTAGCTTGACTTCTTTAAATCGTCACTTAAATGAATGCTCATGAATAAAGAGTCCCTAGAGCCAAGTGATTTGGGGCAAACACAGACCCTTCCAGACTCAGGGAAATACCTTGTTACCTCTGCCCCACTGCACAGATTTTTTTTACTCTTCAGTGTTGATCTACAGCTTCATTCCCTCCTTCACTCTCAGACTGTTGCCAACTGCCAATGCTCAGTTGTGTTTGTTAGTACCAAATGATGCCAAGCAATTTCATTATATGGAAAGATGCCTACTGATGTGATTGCAAGGTTTTTCAAAACCATTTCTTTCTCTTGATTTAGATAGATAGATAGATAGATAGATAGATAGATAGATAGATAGATAGATAGATAGATTCTGAATCTAAAACTTCTGAGCTAAAAGATTAAAGCTCAAACATATTCAGTGTTCAAACTCGGTGTTTAAATTTCAGCTAAAAAATGAATGATTAAAAGTGATAATGTACAGTGTCTTTGTATATGTTAAGACAGGGTAGGCAAGCTAGCTCAAGAGCCAGCTTGAGCAAACAACTTGTTTTCACAGCCTTGCAAGCAAAGAATAGGTTTTACACTTTTAAAAGGGTTTCATTTTAATGACCATAGAAGTATCAATATAATATTTTTTTAATTTCGCCTCTTTTACAGAAAATATTTGCCAATGCTGTCATTAAGCCGTAAAAATATTTTTATTGTCTTCTGAATTCAATTGTCAGTTTGTTTTATCATAAAACATTAAGATTGAAATTAGTGGTATTCCCATAATAAATTTTATTCTTCAGATTGGGGGAGGACAAAACATAGTTAATTTAAGAAACCTGGTTTCTACATTATCTGGAAACATAATATGAAAACCAATGATGTAAAGAGAAAAACGCTTTTGAATATGAACTCTTAAACATTCAGGAAAAATAAGGTACTTTATTATAATATTACTGTATAAAATGATTTGGTGCAAGAGCCCCCAAACTCTACTATTTAATCAAGTTTTCTTATTAATTCCTGTATGTTCTGTACATACAGTGTACACACATGTCTGTTTTATATTTCACTCTGAAGCATACTTGATGAGTTTTACTCTTTAAACGTATTTTTGGCATTGGAAGCATCAACTTGAAAATGGGCTCCCTAGAGGTGAGCGGTCCCTGGCTTCTTCACATAAGGTGTTTGGAAATTTCCAGTGTAACAATGAAGCAAGACCAAAGAGCCAATAACAAACAGCTGAATGGATCAATAAACCCTGTGTTTTCAGCCCACACTTACTCAAAGGGGTGCATGGAAAAAAGGCTATTTATATCTGGTACCTAATGAAGTAAAATTATCACGGCCGACATGCACTGGTGGTGTAATTCAGAGACAGGGCTTGGCTTAGAGGGATTTGCAGGCTGTTTTTATTCCAGATTTTATTTATTTATATTTTTTTAGTGAAACTTAATCCCCTAATCAGTTCCAATTTTCATATTTTCTACTCCTGCTCACCTTTTTTACCCCCTAGTATGATCCTAAAAGGAGTGGTATTGAAGGCATGAAATAATTATTTCATTAACTAATCATCCATTGCAACATGCCTTTCTCCATTCTAAGCAGACACATGGGTGGCAGAGAGCTTTGGGCTTCTGTTAGGACTCCTCTCCTCTCCTTCCCGTGTGTATGCCTGGGCATATGCACTGACCTGGCTGCTTGTAGTGTTTTTAACTTGATCCACGCTGCAAAGTTTGGTTCACACTAGCTCTCCTTTCCAGTCTTACGGGATTAATATTCTACTAAATGAAGTGTTACGAATTTGAGTTTTATCTGTGGCTAAATGGAATACCAAATGGTTATGCTTACAGTCGTGGTCAAATTTTATTCCACCACTGAATCCCTGTGTTCATTCCTTGAGTAAACACATCAATGTAATCATCTCTCTTGTGTGAAAACGCCAAAGCCCATATTTATGTTGACAAGACTTTTTGAATGTCATTTAAAGTGTTAAAGGTCCCAAGTCGCCACAGTTTTCTAGGATGAGATGGTCCCTCCCCATGTTTTTAGACTGGGTAATTGTCAGTGGGATAGGCCTGTGTGAAGACAATGTATAAAGGCTGTAGTTGCAGGTGAGTTGAAACATGCCCTTCTGACGAGGTTTTGAAGAATCAGTTATCTTGAAGAGTCTCTGGAAACTTTACATTGGTGCCTCACCAAACAATGGGAAAATTGTGAACTGAATATTGTTTATCCCACCCAAACCGTATGCTTACAAAATGGGTAGTCTGAAGATTTGAAGCTCCTAGCCCCCTGTAGCTCCAGTTTCAGGGGTCTGAACCCCTCTTTCGACCTCTGCAGGAACAAGACATGTAATGTGGTACACATACACATACATTCAGAAAAAAAACTCATGTACATAAATTAACATTAAAAATGAATTAAAAATAGAGTTGCATGGACTGAAAAGTAGGAGTTATTAGGACACCTTGTCTCAAAAAGGAAGGTGGAGAGTTATTGAGGAAGACCCTAAACCTTAACTTCTGATATACACATGTACAGCCATGCATATAAACACACACACACACACACACACACACACACACACACACACACACGTGTATGTTCAGAAATATCTTCTATAAAATTATTTTCTTTATAGGGGATGGGGGCATATCCAAAGTAAACCAAACAGCTAGTAAGCTGCTGTGATTCTTGGGAAAACTTGAACAACAGTGGGAAAAATAGCCCTGGAAGCCATGAGCAGAAGAACAGGGATGGAATCAGTATGTACTATGTCACAACCCTTTTGAGAAAACAACAGGAGATGAAATAAAAGATACCAGGGGTAACTGACAGATTCTTCAACCAGTTCCACAGTGAGCACACTGGGTATCAATGTTGGTGCATTATTGGCGTCGGGGCTACCTCATGGTCCATCGTGCCCATCCAGCTTGAACATGGGAAAGGACACCACAGGTATAGATTTAGAATCTGATCAGCCTAGGTTTTTATCCCAATACAATTATTTCTCAGCTGTGTGTCTTTGCTACCTCATCTTAATTGCTTTGGCTGAGGGTAGCTTTACTATCCACATAGAGATTTGGAAAAATTGTTCATGCTTTGACATGCAGGAAAACTACTAAGTAAAAAGGGTTAACCTCTCCAGCAGTTTTCCCCCAACAAATTTCTTTAAGAAAGTTTTAAACATTTGATATGAATTATATACTATTTTCTAAATTGTTTTCCCTGGATGCTAATTCAATTAAAGCCAAAAAGTATTTCTTGATCATTCACCGTATGCCCAGAAGCATGGCAGGCACCATGGGAGATATAAAAATATTTTTATAAGCTCTCTTTGTGGTCACGAATATTATAGTTTAGTTAGAAAGATAAAAATTGTGCGTAAGAAGCCAGGAAAAGATGTGAAAGTAAACGAAAAGCCAAGGCTGAGGGATTGCTTCAAATTCTGAGAATTCACATCAGGGCAAACAGGTTGCTGAGTATGCAGGATGGCTCTTGGTTTGTGATCCTGGAGCAGTATTCTGACCAGGTGTTGGACTGATCTGTGACGTGTGACAAGACTGAGGGTGAAGTGGAGAAATTCTCTTCTGGAGAGGCCGGGATTGGGTGGAGTGGGGTGGGATGGCTGGCCCCATTCACTATTGCTTATTATCTGAAGTAACACCAGCAGAGAGTGATCATTGCTTTACTCTTGGAACACTTCTTTTTTCTTTTGGTTCATGCCCCACCCCAGATACTCTTTTGTCACACTCTCTAGTCACACTCTATGTGTCTGTCTCTTTATCTGTCTTTCAAGTATTAGCCTCGGGGTAGATTTATATTTGCAGAAAAAAATATCAAAAGGACACTGAAAACTATATACACTCTACACTGATTGCTCCAAATTTTACCTATTGTTTATATTAATAAGAAACATGTGTCATGTCTCATTGGAAAATATTTGGTCATTATTATATATGAAAGGTTAAATTTATTCTGATTTCATCAATTTTCTATTCTTTCCCAGGATTGTACCCAAAAGAGATACCAGATTAAAGTGAATCTTTGTGTCTCTTTAGATCCCTCTTGGTTATGACACTCCCTCAGGCTTTCCCTTGGTTTTGATGCCATAGATGGTTTGAGGACAAAGTATAAATGTATACATATACTTTGAAGAATGTCTCCCTGGTGTTGTTCCTATGGCTTCTGGTTTGACAAAGGGTCCCTCTATAAGGGTCAATGCTATAGGTATGGTATAATTGTGATCTTAAATTGATGTGGAGATTTTCAGGCTTCTTCATTAGAAAGGGCCCTTTATATCCTCTCTCCACTCTATTCTCTTTAGAAGAGAGAGTGCCAATGTTCCTGCCCTCAGTTCCCATGGAAAGACTGAGGTCTATGTCCCCTTTCATGATGGCTGAGTATCTGCAGAATGTTATTGAGAATTACTCAACAAGAAAGACTGGTCTATTTGCTCATTGTTTGTTTATTGTCCCACAGTTTATTTGTACCATTATGGAATTAGGAATGTTTGCTTCAGACTGTGCTAATAGTGTAATGCTATATTATGTGCTTTTGTTGACCAACTTGTTCCTGCTTTGATCATGGGGGGACACGTTCCTTGTTCCGGCCAGCATGTGACGAATCTTCACTGACTCACAGCTCCCTTCACATTTTGGAACTATAAGATGGTGTGGGCTCTGGAAGGAGTCAGCATCAGTCTGTTTTAATAGAGGACTTGTTTATCAAAAGAGCTCTAAATGATGTATTTAGGTGCACACATGAAACATAGCTTTCAATCTTTTCATGGGAGCTGAGGGCAAGAACATTGGTATTCTCCCTTCCAAAGAAAATAGGGTGGAGAGAGGATATAAAGGGCCTTTTCTAATGAAGAAGCCTGAAAATCTCCACATCCATTAAAGGATCACAATTAGACTAAACCTATCTATAGTGTGGACCCTTATGGGATGTGACAAGAGGGACACTTTTTGTGTGGACTTCTTTTGTCAAACCAGAAACCATAAGAATAAGACCAGGAAGATATTCTTCAATCTATGTATCTACCTATCTCTATCTATCTATCTATCTATCTATCTATCTATCTATCTACCTATCTATCTATCTATCTATCTGTCTATGCAAAGTATATACATCTCAAAACATGCATTTCATCAAAAATATGTGAAAGTCTGACAGTGTATTTAGCATTTGTGTGTATAGCTCAATGGCTCAAGCTTATAGTAATGTATTATTACTTCAAAAAAATGTCAAGTGTTTTCATCCCAAAATTTAGTAAGTACATGAAGGTGTGTGTGAGAGAGAGAGTGAAAGAGAGAGAGAATCTACCTTTTGTTGAACTTCTAAGACCTATAGTATTATACATCTTATTAGCCTTTCATTCCATAGTGTCATATACTTCCAAGTTACTTAGATTTTCACTTTCCAAAGGGAAAATTTTGATGTTTTTTCCCTGACTGTAACAGAGGTTAATGAGAGCAAGGTGAAACAGTGGTTACTACAGAATACCTGAGGCCTAGCTCTGAAGAAGTTTCTGCGTGGTAGGGCTGTAGAGAAGGGATTTTCAGAGCTGAGGTACATCCCCAGCATTTATAACCCAATGTAACTACTATCTATTTACATGTGGAAGTGGAAGAAGACAAGCATTTGTGTTTTACTTTTTACACCACAACAGTAAAAGACTAAATTGAGATTTAAGAAAATAATAATAATAAAAATAAAGCCCTCTAAGGGATGCTTGGTGTGGAATACGAAGGTGAATACAGTACTCTCCTCCCTGCTTCAAGAAGCTTAACATATGCACCAGTCCACAAATCCATATCAGGCAATCTCACTAATGTCCACAGAAGTGCTGTGAGGTTTTCAGCAGGGGACAATTTCACTCCTGTGCCTGGGACGCTTGCAGACATTATCCAGTTGTCATGGCAGAGCTGCCTAGTGATGACTAAGAGCAAGGAGGACAAATATTTGACATTTAAATAATATTCCTATTTATTTGAAACTTTCAAGCAGGTATAAAATGCACTGTGATCACATCCACTCTTATGTCTCCTTCCCCCCAGATCCCTCTAAACACACCTTTCTCCTGAGTTCATGTCCTGTTGTTCGTTTGTCTGTCTATTGTACAGGGATAGCTAAGATGTCCCAAGTAAACGGATATAGAAATCTGATAAAGGACAACATAAAACGGTTCTGGAATGTCAACAATGCCAGAGATAGAAAATCGGAGTCTAAAAAGATGTGATGGTAGGGTAAGAGGGAGGCCCTCTGCCTTGTGCTCCGAGGACATTCCCCACCTACAGACAACGGAACTGAAGACAGTGGCCGCTGTAGCAAATGTGGCCAAGTTCCACTTGCAATGAAGAAAGGACAGAAAGAACTGGTTACCTGCCTGAGGTCACTGTCACATTTCATACCCAGGGAAACTAAGTCAGAGATCATCTTGGCTGGAATTAGAACCCAACTAGAAGATGAGGCTAGAGAACTCGGTATTACTATGCAGGGCAGCTAAGAGTGGCAGTGGTGAAATCGGAGCCCACAATGAACATATGGCAAAGATCAATTCCATTAAGTTATTTCAGTTTGCACTGAGAAACATGGAAAATTAATTAATGTTTGGCTTCAGTGGGCCATGCTCCTGAAACAAATCAGAGTGTCGGAGGGCGACCACCTTGACGGGGATTCCCACTGAAGCAAATGGTGTGCCTCGGCTCTCTGCTTTCTGGCTATCCAGAGGGGAGGCCCAGTGAGGCACTCTTTTCATTCGTTACGAGACGAACACCACAAACTTGTCAGCTGGTTGCTTTAATCCTTCTGCTTCATTTTGTGGTCATGCCACCGGAGTTCCATTTTCATCCCAGTGAGCAATGAGTGGCCAGAACTGGAGCAGAATACAAGAGCAAAGAGCACACATGGGAATCTATCTTCAGTTCTGTAGTTGGGAGCTTGGAACCAAACCCAAATGTTTTGTTGTGGGGCTTCTTTCACCCTGGAGAAACACGGCCTTCTATTTTAAAGGAAGAAGTGGCCTTTCAAAAAAAAAAAAATCTCAAAATGTTTCTTATACATCAAACAGCTCCTAGAAAAATATTTTGATGAGTTAAATGTAAATGAATCGGAGGCATGTGGATTACATTTCCTCTAGATTACACAAGAGTTTCAAAATTAAGAGAGAAAGCGCTCAGAGCAAAATGCATTTTGTATTTTATGGAACTCAAAATACTCAGGATACTTGAAGAACCCGAAATCCTGCCAACCTCTCCAATCGCTGGGGAAAAGAAAATTAGATTTTTAATTTCTTTTGCTTTAATGATCTATGGTATTGCAAGCAACTCAGAGGGTGAAACTTCTTTTTTTTATGTATATTTTTCATCCTGGATACCTTCTCCTACAACCTTGGCAAAAACCTAGATTCGGTATTGTATGCTATAGACTGGCTAACTGGGGCAGCTGTCTTAGCCTGCCTTTCCATCCTGCTTGAAAAGAAGAACATCTGATTTGCTTCATATAACACAGAATTAGGAAATCCTACAAATGCTTTAATATAATTCTAGAGCAAGTGATGGAAAGAGTCTTTGGAATTGGTTATCTTGTACTTAGCTGTTCACTCACTTACTGGCAAGGATGGGAATTTCTCTATTATTTTTCAGCGTCCCTATATGTTCACAGACTTTTCTCTGGGTTCTACATTTCAGACTTATAAGTTATCCCATGCTGTTTATTAACTCAATCACTTACTTCTTGTAATGGCAAAACCAAAGCATGCCCAGGCAAGATCATATGTCCCTCTTGCTTCTAGTCCAGAATGGCTGCTAAGCAAAAAGCATTTAATAATATTCTCCTGCTCATGCTCTCAAATTTTTATTGCTAAGGATTTTTAATATATTGTCTTGAGATCCTGGCTCCTGGGGCAGAAGTATGTGGTATGAGAAGACATAGTGATTTAGCTGTCCACATCTGGGAGGCAAGCAGAAACGATGTCGGTAGCTGAGATGTTTAGGAAGTCTACTACCACTAACTAACAACTCAAAAGAGAGCTTCTCACATCTGACAATGGGATTTTTATTAGACAGTCTATGGCTCTTGGTGTAGGACAGCCAGCCCAGGTGGAAAATTTTTCATTTCAACTCTGTATGTATACGTATACATGGATTTAAATGTGTTATGTAGCTATAGAATAGTATGATTACTATATTTTCAAGGATTCCTGCTGCAAAACAACCCTCCTCCTTCTGTATTCATCTCCCTCCCCATGACTAAAGCCTCCCCCATTCCCCACTTCAGACCACTTACTCTTCCCTACTCTACTGCTCCCTCCTGCCCCCAAACAGTCCCTTTCTACTTTCCAGTTACTGCAGGCTATACACTCGCCTCTGATGAGCTGGAACTGGGAGCCTCAGGTGACAGAGAGCATGTGACGTTTGTCTTTTAAAATATACATCTACAAGTAACATTATAAGAACTGAGCAAGTTGTGCTTATATATGCATTAAATATATATACGTATGTATAAACATGAAAACATATAAAGTTATAAAAATTATGTACATCAGCATGTCGTGTGTGTGTGTGTGTGTGTGTGTGTGTGTGTGTGTGTTTGCGAACTGAGGCTCTCTGGTTAGGTTAGACTGGGTGACCATCACGCCACAGAGATCCGCCCGCCTCTGACTCCCCAGCGCTGGGATTACAGGTGTGTCACCGAGCCTGCCTTTTTGCATGGGTGATGGGGAGTAGACTCAGGTCCTCATGCCAACCCAGAAAGTGTTTTACTGACTGAGCTGTTGCCTCAGACCCACACTTATTTTCTTTTTTATTTCTTCACTGAATCTTTTACTTCTTATTTTTAACCTGGCCAGAAGTTGTATAATTTTAAGAGGAAACACTCTTTGTACTTTAAAATGGTTAAAATAGCTGCTGCTTCTTTTTTTTTCATTTTTATTATTATCATTTATTACAATTTATTCAATTTGTATCCCAGCTGTGGCCCCAACCCTCTTCTCCCCCTATGTCCCTCCCTAGCCCACTGATAGGTGATGTCCTCCTCCCCTTTTATCTGACTCTAGCCTACCAGGTCTCATCAGGATTGGTTGCATTGTCTTCCTCAGTGCCCTTGCAAGTCTACAGCCCCCAGCAGGAGGTGATCAGAGAGCCAGCCACTGAGTTCATGTCAGAGACAGCCCCTGCTCCCCTTACCAGGGACCCCACGTGGAGACTGAGTCTTTAGGCTACACCTGAGCCAGGGTTTTAGGTTCTCTCCATGCATTGTCTTTGGTTGGGGTATCATTCTCTTCAGAGTCCCCAGGGCTCAGCTTTTTTTTTTTTTTTTTTTTTTTTTTTTTTTTTTTTGGCTCTGTTGGAATGGGAAGAGAGAAAGACCTGGAAGGGACAGGAGCTCAAAATGAGACCAACAGTGCTTCTTCATTTCTAAAACAAATATGTCTCAACAATAGCCGTCATCCAAGAAATCACACAGACTTCCATTCACTAGAGACTTCCAAAACATAACTGGCTGCACCAAAGTAATTTTTTTTTCCAATGTCACAGGATTGCTTAAGTAATGCTGTCTTCAGGAGAGAAAATCCTGAGGGAAACCAAGAAAGCACTTCCTCCTTAAACTTTTTAAGTTTATTTTATTGTATTGTATTTATTTTGCATGTATCTATGTCCATGTGTATGTAAACATATGGCGGGGGGGGAGAGTGTGCATAGAAAACATGTAAAAATCAGCAGGCAGCTTAAGGGAATCGTTTTTCTTTTCAGCTTCTGGAATCTGGGGACCACACTCAAGTGATTAGTGTTGGTTGCAAGCACCTTTACCTGTTGAGCCATCTCACTGACCCATGGGTATTTTAAAATGAGTGACACATTATCATTTATACATATATATATATGTAATTTATTCACTTTACATCCCAATTGTAACCCCCTCCCTCATCTCCTCCTGGTCCCAGACTCCTCCCCCTTACTTTCTATCTCTATCTGGTTCTCAGAAGAGGGGGAGCCCTCCTCCCCTACCATCTGACCCCAGCCTATGAAGTCTCATTAGGACTGCCTGCATCCTTTTCCTCTGTGGACTGACTACTCTGTCCCACCTGAGGGAAGTGACCAAAGAGCAGGCATCAGAGTCCATGTCAGAACTTCAGGAATGTAGTTTTCGTTGTTGCCAAGGGAGACAAAGCTGTTAAACCAAGGCTTCGAGCTAGGAATTCAGAGGTGGTGTGAATCCTGTCCTTCACATGCTGAGACCAGCTTATAGCTTCTTTGGTAGCCCCCATCTCAATGGACTCTCCCAAGCCACAGTAGCACAGAAGCCAACCCAACAACAAGCTACCATTCTATCCAATTACATTTAAATATTTCCCCACTGATGGTTTCAAAGTTGCCCATTTCAGATCTTGGCCAGTGTTTTTTTTTTAATGGTAGATTTCAATGTTTTTCTTGTTGGTATATTCCCTGCTGGGTGTTAAGAGCCATGGATTTTTTTGTGAGGGAATTCTTCCCCAGCAGGTAAGCCTTGGTGAGAGCTATATGGAAAACTTTAGGAGGTATTGTCTGGAAACACATTAGTCTCGCAGTCAACATAGTGGTGTTTACTGAGAAGATCTGAAATGCTCAATTATCTGTCCTCTCTACCATAAGCTTCCTCTGTGAAGCCACAAACACATGACCTCCTGTGTATATTTCTTACCAGCTGACACAATAATAGCATGGTAGTGGATACGAGAGAGGACTGAAAGAATCAACCATAATAGAACATGCCCATATGAGGAAATTCACGTATCCAACACAAGTCTTCAGCCAAGAAGGCCAGATGCTCACGGTCTTTAATGAATGCATGTCCAGAGGCAAGAGAACCTGGGCGTCACGTCAATTCCCTTACATGTGGTGTCTCGCCAGGCTGGTGGACAGCAAGACCACAGGTCCACGGTTCTGGGGCTACAGGCACACACGGCCATGCCTTGCCTTTTACCCAAGGGTTGAGCCTTTGAACTCAAATCTTCATGCTTACGCAGCAAGCTCTCTTACTCACTAAACCTTCTCCCCAGCCCCAGGGATATAGTTCTGAAGTGACTGCTTGTGTCACAGTGCGGTGCTCACCTACATTGAGAAGTTGAACGTTTTGTCTTGATAAGAGGGAGATGTCCTAGAGACCACCATGGGCTGAAATAAAACACACAGGAATTCATTGATGCCAAACCCCAAGGACCCTCTTCAATAGAGGCAA
Source organism: Meriones unguiculatus (assembly GCF_030254825.1). Taxonomy (NCBI): domain Eukaryota; kingdom Metazoa; phylum Chordata; class Mammalia; order Rodentia; family Muridae; genus Meriones; species Meriones unguiculatus. The sequence goes on along the minus strand of NC_083355.1, from coordinate 10,040,838 downwards.
AAACAATCTTTTGAAGGTTGAAATCTAATCCATCTTCTACTCTATGGGATCATTCCCCTCTCAAATACAGCTGTAGAGAAAATGTCTGAAGACTCAATTTCTACTTTCACTCCTTGAGTTTCCCAAATCCTTGGCCTTTCTTGGTTTTATTTAAGCCGCCTATTAGTTTATTAGTTTGACAGGGGCCCCGGTAATTGCAACAGCTTCTAAGTCCTACTGTTACTTTCGTCTGCATCTCCCTGAACACACACAAAATTTAGTGCCACTGCAGCACTTCTAAAAACAAATAAAAGCTTTGCAAACTAGTCACCAAGCATCCGACGCAATTAAACTGCATTTGTTTCTTTTCTGGCCTTCTCACACAATCAGAGCCTTGTGAGAGGCAGGCACTCCTCAAATCCTGCTGTGTTTTCTTTAGAGGAAAGTCTGCCAAAATTTGCCTTCCTTGCATCCATTCTACATAAGTGAAGTCTCAACTGGAGGGAGGTAGAGAGTTGTCACACCTCAATACGCGCGCGTGCGCGCATGCGCGCATGCACACACACACACACACACACACACACACACACACACACACCTCCCTATGCTTCTAAAACCATGATATGCTCACAGTGACACAAACCAGTTAACAACAAACTTAATGTGGGGGAAGGGAACTAAATGTCTTAGTAATGAATTGCTGAACACTGACTCAAGGAATTATGCTATGTAACATAAGATGAAAACTACAACAACAAAATATGGTCCTGGTCAATAAAAAATTAAAATGGAAAAGATAGAATACTTTTAGAAATATGATTTTTTTTCTAATTAAAAAAAATGCCAATAGAAATGAACATAGAGCTTCCTCAAAATGCTTCAATCTTGACAGCTTTCAATTCCCAACTATAAGCTGGCACACTTGGAACTTTTATTTTTCAGAAAATTTCTTGAAATTCTGGTTGATTAAAACTGACTACCATTAACTGTGCCTGGTTTAGCATCTTAACCATGTGTGTTTACACTCACATTTTCTCACCATTCACCCAGAGTTGCTCTAAAACATGGGTGTGGATCTAGTCGTGATTTAGAACTGTACAAAACAAAAGTCCTTGTGAGTAAAATAATTTATCAGAAGGGGGACAAAAACAAAGAAGGCAAATGTGCATTATGAGCAGGCCTTAGCAGATAAGGACTTTTATCCTGAATTCAATATCAGGAATCCTCATTAGCTCATGATTCTGTTTTATCTGGACAGTGCAGTTTAGACTAGTAACTAGTAAGGCCACTTGACATTCTCTCTGTTGAGAAATTACATTGTCTGACCGCCCCCACAAGCTCTGCATTGATACTGTTGCAGCACAGGTTGCAGGCAGAGCAGAGTGTAGGTGCAGGGTTTTGTGACTGGCTTGGTATCCATGTTTCTTTTCCCAAAACATGCAGACTACCTTTTCACACCAAAGAGACTAGAACATACTGATGAAGGCTCTATGCCCACACCAGCTCAACCTCTGTATGTTAGATGAGCAGTGTGGAAGAAATCTCAGCTTTGGGACTCTCTACACTGCCTGGGGGGGGCCAGGAAGTGGAGACAGGAGAGCCCAGAGACCTAGGAAAGAAGCAAACATTGACAATAGATAGATAGAGATAGAAATGGAGATAAAAATAGATAGAGATAGGTGATATAGGTCTAGATATAGGTTTCCTTTTCTGCTCATGTGTATGATTGACAGAATTTGATCCACTCTTTGGATGCCTCCTCTTTTGGTTTTCATTGTCTTATTCAAAGTCACATTAATTTTATCTGTATAAACCATGACTGACTCCGCACCTTTCCCTCATAAGGAACAGCCCTGCGAGTCCCTCTCAATATCTCCCTCTGATAACTACTGCCCACCTGATATGTATCTCTGTGAGCATAGGTAGACTTGTAACACTTGACACTGGGAGACAACATGTTCCTTTCTAGTTGACACAGTTCAGATTATCTTACTCACCACAGGGAAATGGTCTGTCTTATATGAAGGTTATTCTTATTTGAAATGAAAAGATAACAGAGAGGGGAATAGGGTCAATTGGTGTGTGCTATATACAAAAACTTGATAATTAATAGTTTTAATATAAAAATAAAATTTACATTTCTAAAATTGTGATCAATGAAAATAGAAGAAAACTGGAGAAAGAGAAACCAAGTGAGCAAAATGAGGTGTGGGAAGGAAGCAGAAAGAGGGATGGGAGGGAAGGAAAGGGAAGGAAAGAAGAAATGAAAAGGAGCAGATGCAGAGAAAGGGCAGGAGTGTAGAAGGAGGAAGGGGAGAGGATGGAGGAAAATGTGTAAAAAGGAGAACAGAGGAGAGAAGTGGAGGGAATGGGAGAAGAATAGAAAGGAAAAGAGGCAGAGAAAAGGCAAGTGGGAAGGGGAGAGAGGAAGGGAGGTGGGAAAATTATAAAATGGAATATAGAAGAAGAATTACAGGAGAGCAGGACAGGAGAGGGGAGGAGGAGAAAAGGTAAATAAGGGTAAAAGGAAAAACAGAGGAAGGAGGAAAGGGGGATGGAGTAGGAGCTAGGAAAGATAGGGGATAGGGAAGTAGAAAAGAAGAAAGGAAGACTGGGAAAGAAGAGACAGAGAGAGGAAGAAGAAAGAAGGGGAGCAGAGGGAGAAAAAAAGGATGGCAGCAGGCTAATTTGGAAGGAGAAAAGGAGAAGGGAGGAGGAAAGAGGGGAGAGGAGGAAGAGTAAAGAGAGAATAAAAGGGAGAGAAGGACAGGAAAGAGGAGGAGAGAGAAGGAGAAAGGCAGAGGTAAGGGAAGAAAAGAAGAGAAAGAAGAAGCTCATGGAAAAAGAGGAGCAGAAAAGGGGCAAGGAAAACTGAAATGTGATTCAATTTTTTAAATGGTTTATTTGTTTTATCTTACCTGTATTGATGTTTTACCTGTATGTTTATTTGGCTGAGAATGTTATATCCCCTGGAACTGGAGTTATAGCTATGAGCTGCCATGTAAGTGCTGGGAATTGAACCCAGGTCCTCTGGGAGAGCAACCAGAGGACTGGATTCCATTTTTTAACATTATTTTTTTCTCAGCTTTGTTTTCTCTCCATATAACTTTTGGCTGAATATTCCAACCATTTACAGGTTGAGTGTCTTCCTGAATAAGAACCCATGAGAGTGCTGTCCGTAGTAGGGCGGGCCTGTAATTCCAGCACTGGAGGAGGCAGACGCAGGTACGCCTCTGTGAGTTTGAGGCCAGCCTGGTCTACAAATCCCATCCAAGACAGATGAAGCTGCATAGAGAAACCCTGTCTCGAAAAACTAAAACAAGCAAACAACCAGTGACAGGGCATCTCCTAAACTGGAGCTGCAGTTAAGTTTCTTCTTCTTGTGTTGATAAAGATTAGATATAGTCTTAACTTCTTCACCCACTGCAATACCCTATAACAAACATATCAGAATACTCCGTATAACAAGAGAATTTTAGATCTAGCTTGTGGCTACACCCTTGACAACTGCCTCTTTGCTACAGCAATGATATTGTAAACAGCACCACATTAAATGGGGCCAACTAGATCTGCTTTAGCAAGTTTAAATAAAAACACTTATGACAACAATGAAAGCTAATTTATTCATTAATGCTGTGTGTACTTGCTTCGAAAAATATTGAAAAACTATCAGTGTTTATAATGATCAATTTATCAAACAGAAAAAAATGTGATTAGACACATGGAAACTTCAAAGAAAACATGATAAACAAAATAATTTAAATAAAGAATTGGGTCACCTTTATAACCAGAGGTAAAACATATAAACTAAACCAAGAATACGCCCGAAGCAATCTTGGCGTTGTAGGTAACAATTCAGGCACATAATTCATAAAGCTATTCCTGATTAAGGCACATGTACTTCATCGGATTGAAAATTCTCAACATAGAAAGTCCGCGGAAAGCACAGAGCCAAGTAAAAATTAAAGTCATAACGGTGCTATGAGTTTTCTGTAAAGAAATAACTGTTTAAACATACGATCCCATAATTAGCCTGGATCTTTTCATTCAAGCACTGCAGGTCAAAACCACTGGCTTTCCCAACTCAATGGGGAAAAACCTTCCATTTCTCTCCCGTGTATTTGGATGTGTGTAATTAGAGTTCTCCTATGCCAACAAAAACCCATGAAGGCTTTCTCCATACAAGTTTAGATTGTTCCGGCTCCAAAAACTGGATCAGAATGTGCTGGTACACACCAGCAGCAACACGCGGGCCGGGAAACACCACCTGGCCATTGAGCCAAGAGGGTACTGCTTGCCACTTAGATAAATACCTGGGACGAAAAATAAATTGAATCAATAGTAGTGCAAAAGCGAATGCTATGAGCCTCACAACTGCAATGGGTTTGGTGTTGAATTCTGCCTGTTCATTTGCATGTGTTCCCCTAGTTCAGCTGACATTTTAGCTGACCTTGTACATGGTGAGCTATTCATGGGCTAAAGCTTGAGGTTTCTGCTTTGGGTTATCATTTGCTCTGACTAAACCTTACATAAAATTAGATTATTAATAGTTCAAATGAGACAACTGGATTTTCCCCCTCTTAATATAGACAGGCTTCTTTTATAACCACTCTTTCTGAAATTTAAATGGTTAATGCCTATGTATTCTTACACACACACACACACACACACACACACACACGAGGAAGGGTACATGTTGGGTGGGAGAGAAGCCCAAGGGCTATTTTCACAATTTAAGACACTATGATAACATTAAGGGACTATTATTGCTGACATCTTGATCATTTTTTGTCTCATCCTAGAAGTAAGTTAAAATTCTCAGTCATGGCCACAAATACTAGCATCCACCACACATTGGGAAATACGATGAAGAGTTGGTGACATCTAATAAAGAAGTGGAGAAAGTTCTCTCCCCTCTTGAACCTGAGCTAACCTCCATGATTTCCGTACCAGAAAGAGAATGGGGCAGAAGCCATGCTGTGTGGCTTTCAGCAGAAGATCCTCAGAGTCGCCGTGGGTTTGCCTGCTTTTCTAGGAATATTTGCTCTGAGAACCTAATGTCCATAATGCCAGGTTTATTTTTACAATTTTAATTAAAATACAATTACATCTCTTGCCCCTCCTTTTCTACTCTCCAGCCCCTTCCCTGCCCCCTCCCTGCAAACCCTCTGATGTCTCCTCCCTGCACCTCCTAATTGATAAACTTTTTATTATTATTACACATATATGTACAAATATATAAATACCTGCTGAATCCTTTTTTTGTTACTTGTATACATACACACATACACAGACACAGACACACACAGACACACACACACACACACACACACACACACATATATATATATATATATATATATATTTCACTTCAAAGCACTCAGTCCTGAAACCATATATGGTTTGAAGTAGATAATTTAATCAAGGAGCTCATCCTTGGGAAAGAACAATAAGAACTAAGGACACTGATTTCAGAAGCAAACAAATCCTAAATCTGGACATTTCAAATGGGGAATGATGATCTTGAGAACTTAAGCAATAAGGAACAAATTGTCAAAAGCCAGACTACTATTACAGTGTGCAGTTGTCAGGTGTGGTGGAGTCCACCTTTAATCTTAGCTCTTGGGAGGCAAAGGCAGTTTGATCTCTGTAAGTTCCAGGCCAACCTTGTCTACATAGTGAGTTTTAGGCCAGTCAGGGCCACACAGGCCCTGTCTCAAAATTCTTTAAATCTTTTATTCTTGAAAGTGTAATATAATTATTTCATTTCCTCCTTCCCTTTCAGCCCTCCAAACCCTCCCATGTAGCCCTTCTTGCTTTCAGAGAAGCTTACTGTTCTGGCAGCTAAAGAGGGGGACAGTATGACCAGGCTGCCCTTAGAACTGCCCTATCTTCAATTTAAATAACTAATACCTGTGCCTTCTATAGATTGTAGATCAAAACAAATATTTGGGTAAAACATGCTTAATTTGGTGGCCAAAAGTATCCGCTGTCGTTGTGATCAGGTAGAATTCAGCTAGCTTTACCTCAGAGCAAATTCATTCATTCAGATTGCACCAGAATCTCCAATGAGTGTTGTCTCCGCACTCAGAATGAAAACGTTTTAAAGTCTGACAATTTCTTTTTGGATGTTGGTACTCAGTAATGTGATCCAACACCTTCGGGGCCGTGGCTGATTAACTGGGCTTGAAACAGTTCTTGCATGATGAAAAATGGTTAGTTGCTTATCAAAAAGACTTATTCCTACAGTATTGGTATAAAACCATTACTCTATCTGTGCAAGACGGTCCTGGAGGGTTTGACAAATCATTCATTGGAGTAACGATGCTTTAACATAATGATTGTAATTATAGGCAGTGTTTAATGATGATGAATATTTATCATAAGTAATTTGCATGACTTCTGCTCTCCGCTGAAGGAAGTCATTTCCACAATGATCCTCTTTAAATCGTGAGGACATGAAAATTCAATAACAAAATTGGAATCTTACAGAGCCGAGATTCAAACACAGGCCATTATATGGGTGCCAAAGCAAATAAGGTGTTGCCATTACTGGTCTCTTTTGCTGTCTCATATTTTCTCTCATTAGACCTGGGTCTTTTGGCTGTATCATGTTTAAGGTTTTGCATGGAACCAAGGCAATGAGTGAGATATAACCATTCCTCCAGGAGCAGGCTCTGTCAACAGAACTAGAAAGTCAAGCAGACAGAAGACATGGCCAGTGAGGCCATTTGGATGTAGGTGGCTGCCACAAGGAAGGAGTCCCCCATATTGTTTCCCTTCTTGACTCCTTTTGCACATTAGACTCATTGGCCTCATAGGGAAGGGAAGTGCAGCTTTGAGCCAGCTTTGGAAGAAAGCCAAATACCTCATGTATGTTTTCTAAAAAGAAAATTAAACCTCTCCTCTCCTCTCCTCTCTCTCTCTCTCTCTCTGTATCTCTATCTATCTCTGTCTTTCTCTGTGTCTGTCTCTGTTTGTCACTGTCTCTCTGGTCTCTCTGTCTCTCTCTCTCCTACACACACCCACCAAAAACATCAGTCCTTTCATGGCTGTTAAAAAGTCAGGGAGAGATGAATCTCAGCCTCCAATGTTTTTCTTTCAAACATATCGACCTGCCTTACTTCACAGCACCTTACTTAGTCCTAAATCCAAGTTGTTCAAATGCAAAAGAAAAATTGGATCATTGGTATCAAGACACTGCCTGAGGAAACCCTATTCCTCTTTCATGCTCTAGCCCCCTCCCTTTTCTTACCTTCATCTCAGGCATCCCAGTTGTAGTAACACCTCTGTGAAAAAGCAGAGGGAAAGGGTTAATTTGCATGGCTTGGAGCCAGGTTTCTCTTAACTAGGGAATTGGCAGCCAGCAGCTTGGAAAGCTGCCTCAATGTCTGACTTGAACGTTTTTATTATCCTTTTTGAGCAAAGGTGGCTTTTAGACACAGCAGAACAGGGCCTTCTGATCAGGAATCGACAGACAGGAGCCAGAAAGCTGTCTGCCCCTTCTGGGATGGCTAGTGAGCCCCCGAGGAGGAAATACCACCCAAACTTGCCCTTCGGTCTACTGCAGACCTACCAGAGAAGTCGCAACGTCAGCAGAGAGTTCTGGGGGTCTAGAAGGGAGGCAAGGGTATGGAAAGAAAGACAGAGTGGAGAGTGAGGTAGACCCAGTTATCTGAAGTAGAAAAGAGAAGGGAAGAATTGGAGACCTACGCTCAGTTAAGAGTACTAATGCGAAGACAAAGAATCTAAAGACAAAGCGAGATAGGCAGACATTCGGCATTGTGAGAGAACAGAGACAGAAAGAAACTGCTGTGGAGAAAGGGTTGAAAACATCCCTGAGAACTTCTCAGCTCTGATCAGTTTTTCTCACTCACCACTATGAATGTGGAGGCTAGGGTGAGCGTGTGTTTGGAGTTATTTTAATCGCATCGTCTTTGGCGCAATTAAACTCACCTGTCCTGACCCACAAACTGAGCTCTGCTACTCCCTCAAAATGCTGCCGTGAGTGTCCTAGTGGCTTCATTGCTTAATTTAATTTCTCTCTCAACCCCTTTGGGGTTGAACAATCTTTTCACATGGATCACATATCAGATATCTTGTATATTAGATAGGTACATTATGATTCAAAATACTAGCAAAATTACAGTTATGAAGTAGCAATGCAAATAATTTATGGTTGGAGTCATCACAAAGTAAAAAACTGTATTAAAGGGCAACACCATCAGGAAGGTTGTGAACCACTGCCCTAGGGCATCCATGCCCAGTGTCTGGATGAGCCCGTAGCTGTGCTTATATCACACAGTGGTGATGAAGAGCAAAAGAAATGTGTTTGGAGGAGGTGGAGCACAGATCATGCAGAATGAAGGTGGTCTCTGGAAGGCAGGGCTTTGACTCTAGTACCCACAAATTACCTGAAATCCCTGTAAGGATACATTCCAGCACAGAAACATCCTAAGACGGATTGATAAGAAATAGTCTGTGAGGATTCTCTGCACCCAAGCTACACTGAGGAAGGAGAGACTGGTGACCCTGAACTTGAATTTGACAAGAAGGTAGGTAGATGTAAGCACTAGGAGCATTTCGTCCTCTGGATCAGTGAACAGAAGCAAGTTCTTATCCAAGTCTTGTCAGATGACAATTTCCTTCTCTTTGTTAGTTTGTGCTGCTCAAATCCAGCACCCTTGAAACCACTGTGGTGAAGGTAAGAATACAGCTTTTCCTGGGAACTTTCCAGAGGACAAAATAAAGTTCAAAATGAGAGATTCACCAGAGGAGCTGGAGAGATAGTTTGGTGGTTAAAAGTCCTTGTTTCTTTTGCTAGGCTCTATTCCCAGAGCCCACGTGGTAGGTCATAACCAGCCGTGAGTGCAGTTCCTACGATCTGATGCCCTCTTCTGACCTCCATGGGCACCACACACAAAAAAGCGGTGCGCAAATATACATGCAGGCAAAAGAATCACATACATAAAATAAAGTTAATTAAAATGAGGCTAAAGCTAGTAAAAACTCAATTCAGCCTCCACTGTAAGATTGGGAGAGTTGTTCTTAGACATACGTAACCACATAGAAGTGTGCGTGTAGCTAGAAATACAATCTGGGCCCACCTTCTTGTATTCTCCGTCCTCCCGACTATGCCTGATAATGCCCATGACACACAGGAGATTCAATATTGTTTCTTTCTTCAGCTCCATTAGAGGTGTTCCCAAAGAGAGCGGAAACTGTGTACAGATGTACCCATGTTCCACAGCTGATGTCCTGCCTGGTAGACCATGGATGTTGCTCCCAAGCCTATGGAAGGAACCTCTCGTTGCTTAAAAGAAGAAATACTGTAATTCTGAAATGAAGTGGTTACTCCGGGATATTTGGAAGGATTACAACACCAGCGGCAAATGCGCATCATGTAGGGTACTGTGGTGAAATGTAATTGTGTGGTACCAAAGCTCTCAGGATGACTCTGAACTTTGAACAAACGTGTACATTCAAAACTAAGCGGATAGTAAGACAAATTTATGTCTTAAAAACAAGCATCTCCAATAGGGACCAGTCTGGTTTATGAAGACCGTGATGTAAGATGCAACGGCCCAGATTTGCATACCCCTAATTTATAGAGGGTGACTATGGAGAAAGGCTAGTCTATAAGCTAGTAGAGTTTTAATTTTAATTTTAATATGTATAAAACGTCCATATGGGTAAAAAAAAAAATATGCAACAGGAAAATCTTATGTGTTTGTCAAGGTTAATCTAAGAACTTTGTTTAATAAAAAATATGGTTTAGTTTATAAAATGTTAAAATAATAATGAACATTGATATGTTCAGAATTCCTCTAGGTCTACACTGGATGCATATAACAACACATTATTATGCTTCTCTTTAGATGTTAGAATGTCTCACATTCTTCAGTGATGAACTATAAAGTAGAAATACAATCCAAATAAACCCTTTTCTCCCCAACTTGTTTTGGCCATGGTGTTTCATCACAGCAATAGAAATCCTAACTAAGATAGGAACCAATTGATTTCCATTCTACAGCATAACGGGCCCCTTTGACAGTTGAAGACTGTAAAGAACAGATGGTTAAAATACTGGTGTGACAGTCACTCCTTAAAACACAAGCCACTCCCATCATGATCATCATGATAAGTGCGATACCAGCAGAGTTTAAGGATTCCAGCTAGACCGATGGCTCAGTAGGGAAGCATGCATGCTGTTCTTGCAGAGAATCCACATTCAGTTAGGTTCCCAGTACCCAGAAGGCAGCGCCCACTCACATGTAATTCCAATTCCGGGGAATCTGATGCCTTCTTGTGACCTGCGTGAGTACCGCATGCACCTGGTGTGTGAGACATACATAACACTCACACATAAAATAAAAATAAATGAATCTGGTGACACTCACCACCAGCCCCTGCATCCAGTATAGTTTCCCTTTGCTCTGAACATGATGAACTCAAGTCCCGATGGCTGAGATCTTTGTTTCCCCATCCTGGGTTTTGTTTTGTTTTCTATCCATGACTACTTGCATGCAATTCAAATGGTGTAAGTGTCTAGACAACTACCTAAAGGCTCTTGTCAGTCAAGCACACAAATATATGTCATTATAATAGTAAACAGTCCTCATTTATTTATTTTTGTTAGTTTGCTTATGTTTGCTTAATTTCTGGAAATGAAAATAAGACCTATTTTATAAACTCAGGTATGTATTTACCAAGCAGACATCATGTCCATGAATATATTTTTATTCTTCCAATCTGTCTTTAAACATTATGTGTGTTTGACTCTTACAACGAATGGTAGTTTGAAATATTTCCTAAATTTCTATAACCTTTTCCTACTTCTTTCAAAAGGTACTTAAATAGTTTGCATTCACTCTGGCAGTTTGACCTATTTTGTCTATTCTAAAATTTTATAAATACCTTAGAAGTGGAAGGTGATTTTTTTTTTTTTTTTTTTACCCAGCAGACTCTTTGTTGGAGTAATGAGAAAAAACATGGCCACTAGTCAATAACTGGAGCCATAGAAAAACGAACCCAAAAATCTTCCTTAAGCTTAAAAGGAGCATCTGTGTCTAGGAAGCAATTTGAAGCTATATGTGAATCTCCTGTGAATCAAGATTCTCCTCCAGGATGCTTATAGGAAGTAAGTAACCATAAATCTTATTAAAGGATATTATTCTAATATCATCAAAAGCATAGTTTTAAGTGAGGAAGACTTTCTCTAGGGATTCAGTCCTTGAAAGGTCAACCATGCTCCAATAGATGGTCCTACACATGTGCACACACTGGAAGTACTAAGTAAATTCAAAGCACTTAAAAGCAAACAGCACATGAAGTTGAGGTTGGGGGGCAGGACAGTGGGAGAAATAGAAGAGAAAGAAACCGAAGAAGAGAAAATGGGTGTGGATTTGTTCAAACCATATTGTGTGTGTGTGTGTGTGTGTGTTTGAAATTATTACACAATGAAAAGCTATATCAGAAAACAACAATAAAGTACCATGTGGCTGTGAGCATGAATATTTGCACTTTCACTGGTTATTTAGAGTATTTTAACATTAAAAAGAATTGTCGGCATCAGCATCATTGTTCCCTTAGGACGGACTTGACACAAACAAAAAATTCGAGTCCCGTCTCCAAGCCAAATGAATGAAAACTCTAGAGCCCAGGTATCTGATTTTTAGTATATTCTGCATCTGATGCCCAAATAAGGTCCTGTTGGTAACATATCAGAAGTGCATGATGTTCTTAGCAAAGGTAGTGATCTAAATATATCAAGAGTTTGAGAAGGAGAAAGTGCTAGGAAAAGGAACGAGAGAGATGGAATTCTTCCTACAAAAAAGTCAAAGGGTCAGTCATAACCATGGTAACAACGAAGGTCATCATACCTCTATTAACATCCGTTTTAACATTTATTTTATTATTTTTAATTATCTATATGTGAGTTGATCCTTGTGGGAGCCTGGTTATATGAGTGTCTGTGCAAGCAGAGGCCAGGGGCATCAGACCGCCCTTGAAGCTGTGTTCACAGGCAGTTGTGAATTGCCCCTCATGGATGTTGGGAATTGAGCTCGTGTCCTTCTGAAGAGCCATCTGGTGAGATGGTATAATCTCACCAGACTCATCCTTCATTCATTTCTGAATAAATAGGAATTAAACACTTGTTCAATCCCAGGCATAGTTCTAGTGCCCAAGGATATAAGAGCAAGAAAAAACATCACTGTGTGTGAACCAAGTGTTCATTACTCCTAAGAACTACCTTAGAGTGGAATTGTTGGGTCATGAGTAGGCGTGTGTTTAACTTTATTAGAAATTGCTAAAGTGTTTTCCATTGTGGTTGGTCCATTTGCACTCCCACGAGGAATAATGAGAGTTCTAATCACCCTGCCTCGTGGACAATAGTCAGTATTGTCAGGTACTTAAATTTAGCCTTGCACTGGGTGTGTAGTAGAACCTCTTTGTGGTTTTAATTTGAATTTCCTTGATGACTAATGGTACGGAGCACTTTTTCATATGCTTTTTGGGTATCAGCTGTCTCCTTATGAGAAATGCCTACTCAAGGGCTTTTCCTGTGATTTAATTGAACTCTATATCTTTTTATTGAGTGGTAGAATTCATTACTATTTTGGATACAAGTCCTTTGTCAGATCACGCTGTAATAGGCAGCTACTAATACAGTTCGTGAAGATCCCACTTTCTTGTATTCCTGTCCCTGCATGATCATTCCCTTCCCTTGAGTGCCAGTGGGACCTGTGATTGGGTTTTAATAAGCAGAGGGCAGCATGGTGTGTCATTAGGGCCAACTGGGTTTGGGTGACAACATCGGAAATTTTCTGTGTCTCCTGTATTTCCTAAGGCAAGCTGCTTCAGGGGAAACTTGCATGAAAGATCCTAGGGATCTCTGAAGCTCTAAATCAACAGCGGTTGAGAAGTCCAAGTCTGTAAAACACCATGTGAAAACTTAGCATTCAGACAGTCATCTAGGTCTTCTGGAAACTGCAGCTTGTTGGTAGTAAGAGGTCCTAGCACAGAAGAAAGTCCACTGAACCTCTTGTGATACAGAATAATGAGATGAGTATTTTTGTCACCTTCATCACAAACAATACACACAAGAAACACGTGTGCTCAATGTAAATATTTTCTAGGTTACAAATGGCCCTTCTGATGAGCATGCCGGGGTACCTCAAGGTGGCTTTAATTTCTATTTCCTTGATGATGTTCTGACATAGGTTGGGAGGTGGGATATGTTCAGTGTCAAATGTTTGTTTTAAACATTTCACCCATTTTTTTTATTAAATAATGTTAATTTTATTGAATCATAGGGTGCTTCAGAAAAGTTTATTTATTATTTACTTATTATTAAAAGTTTAGTTATTATTTTTAAAGTTTAGTTTTTTAATTAATTAATTCTTTTTTATTATTAGAATTTATTCACTTTGTATCCTAGCTGTAGCCCCTCCCCAGTCCCGTCCTCCCACGCCCCTCCTCCAGTCCACTGATACAGGTGATCTTCCTCCCCTTCCATCTGATCTTAGCCTATCAAATCTCATCAGGAATGGCTACACTGTCTTCTTCTGTGGCCTGGTAAGGCTGCTCCCCCCTCAGAAGAAGGTGATCAAAGAGCCAGCCACTGAGTTCATGTCAGAGACAATCCCTGTTCCCCTTACTAGGAAACAATGAGCTGCCATGGGTTACATCTGTGCAGGGGTTCTAGGTTTTCTCCATGCATGGTTCTTTGTTGGAGTATCAGTCTCAGAAAAGACCTCTTTGCCCAGATTTTTTTGGTTCTGTTGCTCTCCTTGTGGAGCTCTGTCCCCTCCAGGTCTTTCATCTCTCCCTTCTTTCATAAGGTTCCCTGTACTCTGCCCAAAGTTTGGCTATGAGTCTCAGCATATGCTTTGATACCTTGCTGGGTAGAATCTTTCAGAGGCCCTCTGTGGTAGTTTAGTAATTTATTGAATTAGCATAATAAAATTCCTTGTCCCAGAAATGGCTGACATTTTCACCTTTCTGAGGTTATCTTTAAATATATATATATATATATATATATATATATATATATATATATATATGGGCAAGGGTGAGGGTTATGTGCATGTGAGTTCAGTGTCTGCTGAAGTCAGAAGAGGGCATTGAATCCTCTGGAGCTGGAATTACAAGCAGCTGTAAGCCACTCAATTTTGGATGCTGGGAACTAAATTCTAGTCCTCTCTAAGAGCAGCAAGCTCTGTAATTACTGAGACTAGGTGTCTCTTCAGCCCTTGAGGCAATCTTCTGATAAAAGGGCCAAAATAAAGCCTTAAATGACCTAGACAACCCAGAGTAATGTTACAGAGGGGATCTGGAAGAAGACTGTCTGGGTTTGGTTATTTTTGTGAGACTTGGTCTCTTCTACCCCTAGTCAGCCTTGAACTCACCTTGAACAAAATCTCCTGGCTATGTTCTAAATGCTAGGATTATAATAGTGCTTTGCGCCTACTTCCCTGGTCTACTTTAGTTCTGTAGATGGAACACCACACTCTGTGTTCTCTGCTCACTTCTCTACTCACTCTACTCCTCAGCCACATGCTTTGGCCATCTCTTGAGGAGAGTGTATTAGTTGCTTTTCTCGTCACTGGGACAGAATCAGTTTGAGGGCATGCAGGTTTACTTTGGCCCACGGCTCCATTGTAGGGAAGGTGTGGTGGTGGAGACTGGCTCCTGTCCGTCGTGGTGGGAGCTCGTTACTGCCGGTTCTCCCATGGCATCCGCCAAGTGAAAAGAGGAGAGTGGCAGCCAACAGGGCTATGAGCTTCAGAGATCCACCTCCAGTGGCCCAGTGCTGCAGCGTATGCCTCTCACCCCAAAGGTTCCATAACGTTCCAAAACAGCAACCCTGGCTGGTGACCAAGTGTTCAAGTACATGATCCTGTGAGGCATTTCATGTTTGAAACGTAAGAGCCAGTGCCCAGGATTTGGCTGTTAGGTGGCAGGAAAAAGGAAAAAGCATCAAAGTTGATTCCTAAATTCTGACTTTTGTAACTCAAGATCTAGACTTTATCCAGCTGAAAACTGCTGGTGTGTTGGCTTTATAATGAGACATTTGTCATGGTACCACCATTCCTTATTGCTTCTGGAAAATAAGGTCAGATGCTAGCCGCTGATTTTCATCATTTCCATGATGCCTGAAATGTGTCACTCATTTTCTCTACCAGCCTCATTTCCAAAGACCTTTGACTTTGCAATACTGACTTCAGAGAAAAGGGGCCCCTACCTTCAGAGATATGAGGCACATTCTCTAGCCTCAACAGTGTGTAATAATGGGTAAGTTCCATTTACCTCCCAGATTTGGTTTTCCTGAATCAAGTTAAGTGCCAGACTTGCAAAATGTAGAGAGGTCCAAAAGAATACTATGAATCATGGCTATTTACCCTGTGTCCCTGTACCTGAGATATCTCTATGGCTTTAATGGCCATGTTTATCCTCAAAGAATAAAAGTTCCTCTCATTTCTTTACTGAAATCCATTCTTATTCAATCTTTCTTCTTCTAAGACCTATCTACTCATTGTGCCACACGTGATAAGATAAAGATGCTTTAGTTTCACTTTTACAAGGATATGTTGCCACACTTGCTCAAAGCAGCTCTTCACCTATATTGATGCTACAAATTTAGCATCTGTTCAACAAATGTTCCTTTGTTCCCAGCTACTCCTAATACTGGCTATTTTGTGGGCTCCACTAAGACTCACTTGTTTAATTGTCTTTTACAGTGCCAAACATCATTTGGTAAGTTTAAAAGTTTCCCTTTTTTTTTTTTTTTTTTTTTTTTTTTTTTACAGACAATGTTAACTTTCAGGACAGAGGCTGGCTATATTTGTTATAAACCTATTTTATACCCACACACATGCATGCACACACATAAATACAGCTAACATGCTGAACACAGAATTGCCTCTTAGTATTTACCAATTTGAATTCGAGAATGATTTTTACAGCACCGTAGAACTGTTTCTGAAATGCTGAAGAAAGCACTGGACACAGTTCCACTGAAGACAAGGCTGCGTCTCTACCTCTTACACTTGAAGAGCAAAGTAGATGTTCACTCCCAACCCCAGCATCCTGCGTCATGAAGACTGTCTATCAAAAACCTTGAATGTGAATTAACAAGTCTCTGAAATTGTCCTAACTTGGGTACGTACCCAATCCATGGCAGTTTGTTAGATTTTTCAGTAGATTTAATGAGATGCAACCCATGTTTAAACATAGTTAAAACAAAGGTAACTAAAGCACCACTAGGAAACGTTTACCTCCACAGCCACCACCTCTGATACTAGGGGCAGGGTGGGGGAAAGTCTTCCTTAGTTTGGGGCTTTGGCTGTCACTCCTTACCTCTGGCCCCTGCCTCAGACAGTCGCTATGTTACTTTCTGTGTCTGTGAAATTTTCTTTTGTGGGTATTTTCTACTAGAAATATCGAGTATGTGGCCCTTGTATTTGCCCTTCGGGTGGGAGCATATTTAGCACATCTTTCTTAAGGTCCACTCTTATGGTAGCTTGTATTAGTAAGATTTATCAAGAATTGTATCAGTCCTGATAGTTTCCGTAGAAATTAGGTAATGCTAGATACTGGATCCAGTTGGATGCACCCTGAAATTGACACACCGAAATCAGCTGTCACAGGTACAGAACGGCTTTTGTTTTTCCTAGGAACTGTCTCATGCACTTCAAGCTCATCCTGGCACGCACGAGTGTGAGGAATTCTTTCCAAATATTGTTGTGTTCAATCACTTAATATCATGGGAACAAAAGGACCGGGGAAACCAGTTCCTGTAAATTAAGATCTCCTTCAGACAGCACTCCCACGGGAAACCTTCACTTGACCTGACCTACAAAGATGGCAGGAATTCTCGGCAAGTGTAGCCAAAGTTCTGTGCACTGTTCAGGTAAAAGAAACAGCGTAAAGTAATCATGTTGAGTATATTTTTATGACAATATAATTCTTAAAAAAGAATATTAATGTTTTATCTCTCTTACAATAAATGTATGTAGGAACGTGGGTGAGGGTCTTTATGTGTGGATTTGTATGATATGTGTGTGTGTGTGTGTGTGTGTGTGTGCGTGTGCAATATGTGTGCATAAATGTTGGGGAGGGACACATATGCCATGCATATAGAGACCACAGAATAACCCAGTGTCAGTTCTTGCCTTTCACCTTGTTTTAGGCGGGGTCTGTTTCATTGTTCCATGCTGTGTATGAAAGACCCGAGCCACCACACCATAGAAATGCTAGAATTGCAGATATATGCTGTCCACCAGCCATTCTCATGCGTCTTAAAGATCCAAACTCAGATCCTTATGCTTGGGTACCACCGAGATATTCAGCCACTGATCTCTCCAGCTCCACATCAGTTTAATTATTGGTCTTCACTGGGCATGGTATTTTTGACAAGGTAGATCTCTTTATTTAATGGCAAACTTGATATAACATTAGAATGACATTTTTTTTTTTTGCATTTAATTTCTTTCTTTTTTTTTTCAATGCAGTTTATTCAGGAACCTTGAACAATCATCGGACCCCGGGGAAAGCCAGCCCACAGCTTAAATAGCCTCTGGGTAGCCAACCCCAGCGTGCCACGTGGGCAATGCAGATAGGTCCACATACATGGAAGCAAGCCAGATCCTCAGCCTTAGCCAAATGTGGAATTGTTCGTGACAGAGAGCACTCACCATCGGGAAGGTGGAAGGCAGAAACCAGCTCCATCTTTAAGGCATAGCATTCCGCAGCTCTCTACAGTTCCCCCTTTTTGTTTAGACATCAGGCAAGAGTAGAGGTCTGATCTCTGATATTAGAAATAAATTGGGACTTTGTACTGATGTTCATTTAGGTGTCATCCACCCAAAGAGCATCAGACCCGTCCGATACCTTTTTCTCAGAGGCGGGACCTGGGGCATCAACCCGCATGCAATCAGACATGCTCTTCTCTGGGTCCAAAGCGGCTGACCCTGAGTGCAGTGCTTAGCCTCGCATCCTGAGCGTAACATTTTAGCTTTTTATGGTATCCAACCATGCTTAGGGAGAATGTCCTTGGCGGCTGTTAGAGCTACCACCGGGGCATTAGCCATGAGTCATACTGGGCAGACTGCTCAGACCCTGAATAATCATTTAGCCAATGTAGCTCATGCCTTAGTTGTACATAAAGGAGTTAATGCTCAACTAAAAGGAAGCTTGATGGTGTTCAATCAGAGGATTGACCTCGTGCAGGAGCAAATTGATACCCTATGGCAAATCGCTCAACTTGGCTGTCAATGAAAATATGCTGGACTTTGAGTCACTAGCATATAACATGAGAATTTTTCCTGTGCTGCAAATCTGTCTAAACAATTGTCGAACTATATTTTAGGTAATTGGACTGGAGAATTCGATACTACGATGGAGCAGCTGAGAGTGGCCATCGTCACAGTAAATTCTACCAGAGTGGACGCAGGACTAGCCACAGGATTATCATCATGGATTGCGGCAACCATGAATCATCTGAAGGAATGGGCGGGCATGGGAGCGTTAGCAGGCCTTCTGGTGTTGGTCTCCTTGGTTTGCCTGTGGTATATATGCAAGATTAGAGTCTCACAACAGTGTGATGCAGCCATGATCATTCAGGCCTTTACAGCCATAGAATGACATTTTTGAAGGAACTGCTCAGGCTTCATAGGTTTGAATCAGGGGCAGGGGTAGGGATGATGAGAATCAAAAGAGTTCTGTTGTTTGGTGCCATTTAATTCTGTAAGAAGAATTTCCCACATGGCACTGTAAGAGAGCTAACATGCTTCTACAAATGCAGAATTTTGTGATGGGAAATGAATGCTTGCAGCAGGAACGGTGGACTTTGCTATTTTGCATTTTCAGAGAAGCATGCAATAGCATAATACAATTTTTAAAGTTGCTCCCATTGGCAGTGTGGATATCACTGTCATCTTCAAGATGTTTTGCAAATATTTACGTCCTTGGCCAAGCCACAAATTCAATTGGTGCCCCGTTAAATCCTCATAAAAATAACGTCTTTGACAGATGATTGTGTTTTCCTTCCCAAGCCCAGAGAAGTGCCAGACTAGGCTATTTTCACTTTGGGTAGGAAATGTTCCATTTAGACTGACGCACAACGACGTGGCAACTGCCCCTGTGTTCTATTCTTGTCACTCGGCAGAACTTCGGAGTTACAAAAGTGACGTGATCATTGAACAGAAACAGCTAATAATGTTTCAACATCCCTCAGTATGTCACAGACATGTTACTGAAAATATCACATGCAATTGCTCTAGTCAGACTGAGTTGGAATGGCTACTCCAGATATGGGAAAACTGAATAAGCACCCTGTGAACTCTGAGTGGCAGCCTTCCCCAGAGGGTAATCCGGGACTATCTTCCATCGGATCCAAACACCATGCTTTAGTAGGATGTATCCACTTGGATGCAATGTAATAAAAAGTTAATTTTAATTGTGTGTATGCTTGTGTGTCTCTGTGTGAGCGTTTCTATAAAGACCAGAGGAGGGAGGAAGATTCCCCTGGAGCCAAAGTTAAATCAAGTGTAAGCCAAAGAACTTGGATGTTGGGGACCAAAATCTGTTCCTTTGCAAGAGCAGTAAGAGCTCTTAAATGCTAAGACATCTCTGCAGACCCTATTTTAAATATTTTCTGAACTTTGGTTTTTATTCAGATCATATAAATCTTTGGTATTAAAAAAAATATCTTCTGGTTTCTAAGTCACAAAATTAGTCCTCTATCTATAATTTGTCTTGTGATGCTGCTAAAGATTTTGTGGAGAAAGGTCAATTATAAAGGGTATTAACTTAATAACTTGGTTATCTAATGTGCATTAATATGCAAAAACATAACCTTACAAATACCATCTTTTGAGCCATCTGTTTGTACAGAGCAAATCAGAAATGAATTTTAATTTATTTTTATAAAATCTTATCCCTAAAGCAATGGCATTCAAGGTAAAATGTATATGAAGGACATTAGAATAATGATGAAAGAAGTGCCTCACCAACTTTATTGCCATGGTAAATTGAAGTGACATTGTATTGGACAATGAAGAGCCAACGAACAAGACTAAATGGTAGTATCTCTGAAGGATGGATGGGGATGCAAATATCACAGACTCATGGATATGCTCTCCCTTCTTTGTCTCTCTCTTTACCCAAATTTATACTATATTTGCTGTATTGGCCTTTGTGTTGATCTGTACAGACACAGAACAAAATCTATGGGAAATGTTAGGGGTCATCATGTCTATAACTCAGGCTTCCTACTTTAGTATATTTGAAAGTTGCCTTTAATAGCTCTCTGCCACCGCTCCTTCACATAACACGAAAACTAAGACGGAATAGCCCAGGTGCATGGTTTAGGCCACAGCTGTCGTCATTCTAGAACAGAGATAAATAGACTACATCGGCAACAGTCCGGGTGAAAAACGTTGTTGTCGAGTGTGTGGGTGTGCATGTTCTCTCATAAGATGCCAATTTGTTGTTGTCTAACAAAACACCCATATTAAAAATGCATACAGCTAGGTAGAAAAAGTTCATTTCTAAGCCCACGGAGTTTGCACGGGGGATATGGGGTACATATCTCTCAGCTTCACAATGCCACATCTTGTTGTTCTTTACCTCCGCTTCTTCTCTGTGGTTGCATTAAGGCATTGACTCCAGTATGCCATGATGGAGGTCCTCACAGAGCCCATCATGCTAATCATTGCAGAGCTTGGACTTCCCTACATTATGCCATCAATTGCATGCTTTGTTCTCTTGATCCAACCCCATCAGATATGTTGGCTATGCTGTCTTCTTTGTGAATGTCTTTTTTCACCTCTCTGGATAAATCCTTCAGCCCTGGCCGATAACAGCTGACGTCAGGAACAACAATGAGTGCATTATTTTCCTTCCCAGAGACTGTTCTGCCTCGTTTTCAGTGGGGACGTTGTCTTAGTGGCTTGGAGTGGACAAGCGGTGTCAGACTTCACACATAGGTCTGTTTTCAGACCGGCCAGTCTGTGGCTACATGGTTTGTGTTGTTAATAGTTGGGCGGACTCTGCCACACAGTTTGGCTTTTTAAAAATTAAAGGCTTGCATTTGGGGCTTTCAGAGGGTTTGTGTCATGGAAAGAGAGAATGAGTGATTCAGATAGGAAAGATTTCCATCTCCCCAACAGCCATTTACTTGGCATAGTGTCTGCACACAACCCTCTGAAAGAGAATAATGATGGCCTGGATTTCCATCTGTCTACGTGACCAACGGGTATGGACAACAACGTATTCAAGAACTGTATCAACAGTTCTTGGTTAGTATGAGACTTATTCGGGGAGGGGCTCCTGGCAAAACTCCACAACTAAGCTTTTAGTGCGGCTCCCATTTCTCATCTTAAATCAACCCACTACACTCAGCTCTCACTTTAATAAGCACTAAACCCACATACTGGGTTTCAAAAGAAAGAAAAAACCTACATTAACTGTTAAGACTTCCCTGAAACTTACTCATGGGAACTGCGCACATATGGTGTTGTAATTTTTTTTTTAAAGTAAGACATTCGTAGTATTCAAGAAATCGCTAAAATGTGTTGGGTTTCAGAAACTTTTATAAACTGAACTCCAAAATAGATAAATTACTTTTATTACTTTCAGGAAAAGTTCGTTCAGGAAGAAAATTTTAGATGGAAAACAACTTTTCAAAGGAACTTCATCTCCCCTGCAAAAGTATTCAAATATGGGGGACTTTGGGAAAAACTGGTTCATAAAGGCAGGGTCTTCAATGACAGGATTAAGGGATGTTTTCC
Organism: Meriones unguiculatus; assembly: GCF_030254825.1. Classification (NCBI taxonomy): domain Eukaryota; kingdom Metazoa; phylum Chordata; class Mammalia; order Rodentia; family Muridae; genus Meriones; species Meriones unguiculatus. Next base: position 10,019,062 of record NC_083355.1, on the reverse strand, counting down.
ACATAAATTTTGTCCTCTTTATCTTTGACTAAAAGGAAGGTCCCTGATAAACCCCAAAGGCTGGTACCATCTTCTTTGACATTTTTGTCTCCAGAATTTTGATCAATGATTGTCAACTGTTGGGATAGAGTGATAGCTCAGTAGTTAACAGCATGTACTGCTCTTGCAGAGAACCGAAGTTTGGTTCCCAGAACCCATATCTACTTCCGGTTTATCTGCCATGCTCTTCAGGTCTCCACAAGCACCAGCATCCATGTACATACAAACATATATGCACGGGCATTGTGTGCACACATGTGCGCTCACTCATATACACATGCACTCACACACATACATACATACACAAAGAATTTTAAAAACATTAAAATAAAAATTAATTATATTGTAATTAATGCAATGAAAACCAAACCAATCAAACATAACAAAACATCCCACTTTATTGAAAAATACTCTAAACTCTATATTACAATATTACAGTGATAATTGTTTCTTACTGTAGACTCAGTTTAAAAAAAAACAAAACTTCATCTCCCTTATTTTCTCCTACTTCCGCACACTGCTTTTTAGTTTGTGCATTTGTTCATGTGTTATCTCCCCACCCCCCCTTCCTCCCAGTGACTTTGGTTTTCCCTCAAGAAATCCAAATTAGTGTCATTCACATAGGTCACAGATATTCCTTGGCAAAGTAATTAATTGTGGCTTCATTCTGATGATATGTCACTTTCGGACAGTTGATAAAATTGTATAAAAAAAAAGTTCAGTCTTTTTTTTTTTCCTGCACTACAGCTCAGTGTGTTCTTGAATCACTCAACTGAGGTAAAAAGAAACAAATCATTTTAATGACATTGTTGGAACAGCGCTCAGCCCCTTTCCTTCTAAATTGTACTAACGCTGAAATGAACGGACTTATATTTCAGTAATCTGAACATCTACTCAGCCTGCTTCTTTGAGTTTTACTAATTTTAAGTGGGTATAATTTTAGAGCAATTCTAGGCTCACTACAAACCTGAGTGTAGTGAATGTAGCTCCTACCCCTCCACACACAGCCTCTTCCAATCCCAGCATTCCCCACCGGAGGAGTCACACTGATGAAATCACTACCGGTTAATACCCCAAATCCACAGCTTGCTCCACAGCTCACTCTGGATGCTATATGTTCTATAGATATAGACAAGTATAGTAGCAGGAATCCACGATGTCATAGGAGTGGTCATCCATTGTGCTCCTTCCGAGGACTTTGCAAAAGCTCATCTTTATTGTTTTCATTTCAAAGTTCTCCAATCTACTGGTGTATATCAAATATGCAATTTGTTGGTCTTGTTTTGACAGTTCGTGCCTATAGGCAGAACTTTGATTACAGTTACTCCCTCAATACCTATACTGATTCTGTGGCCCCTCCTCCTGCTATGGATTTCTTTCTACTTCTTAGTATCTCTCTCCTTCTGTCTCCACCTCTCCTTTCCCCCTCCCTTCTATTTCCACCTTCTCTCTACTTCTTCCCCCTTCTTCTTCCTCTCCCCTTTTCTCCCTCTTTTACCTCTCTCTCTCTTTCTCTCTTCCTCTCTCTTTCCCTCTCTTGTCCACTTTCCCACCTCTATCCTACTTCTTCTCCACTTACCTGACTTTGTTGTTTTTAAACAGATCTTGTCAGATCCCGTAACCCACTTTCCTGTGACTATTTATCCCACTGAATACATTTAATTCTCTCTTGCTCTTGATCTACCTCCCACAGAACTCAAAGCAATGGAGTCAGAAACACTCCAATAGAATTTCTCCTGTTCACTAAAGACACTTTCCTCTAACTAATCTCTTCCAATCTCAGGGATTTAAAAATCATCCCTCTGCAGATGCATTTTAAATTTATAGCTCTCATCCTGAACCCTTCTCGAACTCCAGGCTCATAAATACAACTGTAAAACTTAGAACTCATCGAGCAAAACAATTCATTCATAAATCTTCCTGTTCACACACTCCCCTCTGCACTCTTCCTGCAGTGCCCAGCTGCCTCACCTCTCCCCATTTGTTGGCTTCAGCTATAAGATTCAGGGTCAACCTTCATTTCTGTTTCCCCTCTCTACTCTCAACAGCCAAGTCAATAATCAGCTCTTCTATCTCTCTTTAAAGCTTCCCGAGTTTACTCATTGCCTTCTTCCCCAAGCCATCATCATATCCCACCTAAGCTGCTACTGTTGCCCTCCTGGTTCAGCCCCTTGCTATCTCATTTCTTGGTGTATTTTTTTTATTACTGGGTGAAGATTTCTCCACTGTCCTTTTCTTCTTGAAGGAATGAATTTGACCAAGAGATACGAACAGTTTAAGTAGCAGCTTACTCACCCAAGCAGACTGTACACTGAAGATTAGAAAGAGTGGAGTGAGCTGGCTTGAATGGGGGTTAGCAATATCGTTGACATTACATTGAGGATGTCAAAGATTTTTATAAATATTTATGAAATGATTTGCATATTCATGAGGTAAGTTTAATTTTTTTCTCCCATCTCCCAAGTTATGGTGATGTAGATCTCCCTTTTACAATGCTCCTTCACATGATCCTCTAGAGACCACGTGGAAGGCAGGGTCACAATTTTGTGTTACTTCATTTGCATGTGTGTGTGACATTTGGGAAAGAGCTGATGTCTTAGTGTCTGCTGGAGTTGGGAGAACCAAACCAGGTTCAAGGATGATTAACCACAAAGGAATATTCTGACCTTCAGGAGACATGGCTACTAGGGTATAGCTACAATCAACTCATTTTCCTCGTGTCTAACCCTTCCATAGCTAGAAGACACAGCTACCAAAGCACAAATTCAGATCTCCCTGTTTGCCTCTTATCTGACTCTCGACTCCCTGGTCACACATTTTCACACTGAGGCATGAATCTCAGAACATGACACAAGGCTTAGACTCTGCTTGCCTCAGTTTTGTCAAGACAACAGTATCAGGAAGAAAAGGAGTGTGATCAAACTTACAAACTTACACTTTCAGTTTTCAAAACAAATTCCCATCAAGCAGTTAAAGAAAACCTGAATTTTCCCTATACAATTTGACCAAAAGACAAAAAAAAAAAAAAATGGGGGATGAGGATCTGAATAAAAAAGATATCTTTCACTCTTGTCCTGTAGAATTTGCATGAGGACAAGAAAAGGTGACAGAAAGAGTTTGCATATGTACTTCCAAATGCCCCCACACCTTTCAAGAATGTCTAAAGTGCTCCAGAAAGAGAAATGTAAATACCTAAGAAAAGAAAATACCTCGCTACCTAGATGAAAGGAAATACGCGAAGTGCAATAGCAATTTGTAAACTTCCTATTTTATCCTGCTCAGACCCCAAAGGAGGCAAAGCCACCCACCCAAGTCTCGTCACTTGCTGAAGCAGTGTAGAGGTAGTGGTGTGTGAAGGCAAAAAAGGGCGTTTTGATGACTTTACAGTGTAAACAGGCTTGTCATGTGGCAGAGCCTTACTGGGGAAAAGAAAGAAACACTAAATCAATGATGGTATTAAGATTATGAAACAATTCAACATCTATCTATCTATCTATCTATCTATCTATTTATCTATTTATCTATCTATCTATCTATTTATCTATCTATCTATCTGTCTATCATAACCAGAGCTAGTGACATGGCTCAGTGAATAAAGGCATTTACATCCAAGCTTGACAACCTGAATGAAATCACCAGAGTCTACACAGTGAAAAGGAAAAAGAAACAACTCTAGCATGTTACAATCTGATGTTCACATGTATGCCTTTGCATGTCTCTGCACATACATACATGTGCTCTATGCACACAAGCACACATGAATTCAAAATAAATGAATGTAAAATACAGGATCAAATAAATTAAAAAAATGTGAATCAAAGTTTGTCATGATAACATGTGCCAGTGATCGTAGCATTGGAGGGGCTAAGCCAGGAGGATTGCTTGGTCTCAGACAATCTATGCTGCACGACAAGACCTGTTCTCAAATTACAAAAAATAATTACTGATAAAATCAATCACTAAAAATATGAATGTGAGCTCATCTTTTCTTTCTAATCTCCCTGATGATTCTCAGTGCATTTAGAATATTACAGAGTTCGTGTCAATCAAGGTTCAGGGCCATCAACTTTCTGCTGATTCTGTTTTACTTCCTCCATTTTTTTTCTTTGCTGGCTCTCATTGGTTGGCCTTCTTGTGGGTCCTAAGCATAGCCTACTTGTTCTTCCTCTGGCTTTTGCTCACTCTGGAGCTTATTTCCTTACATAATTTCAACTCTGATCTCCTTGTTCCTTTCATAACTACTAAAATCTCACTTCCACAGTCTTCCTAGACAGAACTATCTGATTATCAGCAGCCCACCATTCTTCCATTAGCATCATGACTCTTCATAGTTCTCCACCACCTACAATTCTAGGCTTTATTCTATTATGTGGTTGTCTGCATTCCCTGCCTTCATTAAACAGTCTATCAGGGACCGATTCCCTTTGCACTACCCCATGCTATGTAGCTTGTATCTCAAGCCCTGATGGGTGTTGATACAGCTCAGGGTCTCTCTTTCCACAGCACTCAGATGAATTTTGACAGCCTGCAAGGCACCACAAGAGCAGAAGCAGCAGACCAGTGTGCTCCTGTGGCATAGGAACACCTATGTTGCCTTATTCTTTACTATGGCCTCTGCACCTAGAAAAAATGTCTGGGACACAGTAGACACCTCTCATCACTTTGAGAAAAAGTGAACTATTCAGTGCTAGGAACTGAATGATCAGATCAATATCTTAAGTAAAAGTTATAACCAAATAGCTTTTTTTATTCTTGTCTTAATTGGACTTTTCCTTAAAAGAGATCAAAGTTGAAGCACTAATTCTTTGTCCACCCCCATTTCAACATTTTTTAATCAGTATATTTTATGTCTTTGTGAACTGAGCCAGCCTTGGTACCTCATACCTATTGTCTCTTTGTTTAGCTTAATACCGTATATTCAAGTATTTTCTAAATTCCAGCATGTGTAAGAATTTTATTCTGTTTCATGTTGACTAATGTTTCATTGTTTGTGCATAACACACTTTGTTCATCCACTCACAGTCAGTGGATATATGAGGTGTCCCGGTATTTTGGATATTATGAATAATAGCACTCTAAATATTGGTATACAAATCAAGCTCTTTACATAGCAAGGGATGGGATTGCTGGATACCACAGTGAATACATAATTAACTTGTTTTCATGAATCATCATACTACCATTTACAACAAGTTGACTTTTAACAATTAGTGCTAAACTGTATAAATAAATGTAGTCGATTTTTCAAAAACTCCTTTGCTTAGGTGTCTTATATCATTCTCAATTACCATGTAAACCAGAGACTAAACTTATGAGTAGGTTATAGAATTGTCATACAGGAATGGCATGATAAGTGTTAAGGTTTGAATGTGAACTGAACTCATGAGGTGGAACAATTGGTCCCAAGGGATGTTTCTTTATGAGATTGCAGAACCCTGACCATGTGGGTTCTCTATATAGAAACCAGGTTGCCTGTGAGCATGAACCTTATAGCCCTGTCCCAATTCCAACTCAAGAACCCTCTACTTCCTGGTTGGTGCCCTGCCATAAGCAATTTATATAAGCTCTCTTGCTGTAGACACAGCTCTCCTGCATGACTTTCCCACCCTGATGAACTATGGAGGCATATGCATGCCTAAATATTCCTTGAAGTTGCTTCTGCCAAGTATTTGGTCAAGATGATGGGAAAAATAAATTATGCAATAACTTAACATTGTAATCTCTATCACTTGAGGTTATGAAAGACTAAATCCAAAAAGCAGAGTGCCTGTAGCTAGTGACTACGTTGTGAGAAATAAAGTGCTGATTCTTATTTTCCAGTAGATACTCTCCTAGGGCAAACTTGTGATTAAGACTTTGCCTTTGCCTTTTCAGCGCCAAATAATACTATGAACATTTATGGGGTGCAATGCAACATACTGATGTATATGTAAACACAGAGAATAAAAAAAAACAAACAAACATTCATTTACATATCTATGTATCACTTTCCTGTGATCAGAACATTTAAGATCTATTCTTTTTTAAAAGATTAAAGGCTGCTTTATTTAAAAGTTAATTGTAGGGCTGAAGAGATGGCTTCATGAATAAGACTACTGGCTGCTCTCACACAAGTTCAGTTCCCAGCAATCGTGTAACAGCTCACAGCCATCGGTCATTCCAGTTCCATTTGAGCCAACGCCCTCTTCTCAGCTCTGTGGACACTGCATACAAGTGGTAGACTTATATTTCCAGGCAAAACACCCATACACACCAAAGAAAAATAAAATAAATCTTTAAAAATTAAAAAAAAATGAATTTTTGAGATTTTCCTTCACCTGATGAGCAAGGCTCATCTGAACACCTGAAGCCTGGAGTAGAACTACAAGTTCTCTCTTCCCACACCAGGTACTCCACTAAGCTGGCTCCAGACCTCATCCATAACATCAGCTCTGCTAAATATGTCCCCTGTGAGGCCACGCTTCAAACAGGATTGTCAGCTTCCACACTTGTTTGAGCCAGTTCATTCTAGTAAGTCTCTTCACACATACACAAATGCACACTCAAACATCCTGTTATTTAATTGTCTCCAAATAAAAATTCTAGTAAACTAGTTCTTAAATTTAACATAATAACTCCATATATTAGTCATGTTATCTCCATTCATTTATTATATCACAATGAATTTCCACTTACATGTTAGATATATTTATGATGAAGAAGCAAGAAAAAGTTAATCAGTAAAGAAAAAAAACAATAATTACTGGCCTCAAGATCTATTCTTTTAGTCATTTCAACAGAGAGAGTATAGTACCATTAGCAATTGTCATCACACCATGTATTCAAATTACTGAAATGTTTTCTTCTACCTAATTGAAGTTTTCTTACCTTTTGATCAATGTCTCTCTTCCCCCTGTCCACTCTTCAATGTCTTTTTCTGCTTGAAGGTCACCTTCTGCACTCACTGCATAACTGAGTAGACAGGATCTGAAAAAAGACAGGTGTTTTTCCTGAGAGAATTGCCAGTGAAATAATATGTCAACACATGCTGTGAATAGATGGTAAAGAGCAAGCACAAGAAACACAAGCAGCTTAACCAGGTAGCTGTGGATCAGATTCTACCATTCCTCTTCCAAATGATTCCAAGGTAAACTCTCTACCAGGAATAATCAAGATGAATAGATGTCTCCCATTGACCTGAACAAGGCATCTTTCCATATTTTAAACCGGGATCATTGCAGCAAATTATGTTGAGACTTGGACAATGTGCCAGTAATGAGCTGCCCAAGGAGGAAATCTCAGTTCATATGACTCACTGTTTTGAGCAAATATTAGCATTGGCTACCCAGCATTTCTCTTGATACCACTTTTCCAGATCCCTAAAATGTTACATAATACTTTGAAGTAGCCAGGACATGCAGAATAAACTTCCAATACTGTTTGGATGGCTAGTTTCATTACCAACAGTTTCATTCGACTTAGTGTTTCTCAGAACATAGAAGAAAAAATATTTTTTCCCCAACATTATAACTAACAAGTTCTACTCTGAGAAGTGCTGAGGCCAGAAATGGTCTGTACATTGCTTCTTTCCATCAACCAGCTTGAAGATACTCAGATGCTCAGGGTCCAGAAAAGAAGACTTTTGAAAAGAGTAAGAAAACTCCTTCCGTATGCATCTTCAGAGGTGATAAATGCAGATAATAAAAATACGGTTGAATTTCCTTTTTGTTTTCTGAGAATTATAACATGATAATGGCATTACAGTTCAGCAGACTGGCGCTCACATGAAAAATGATGGCTGCTTGACCTTTAAAGCGGGTTAAACCATAAGAATTATGAGCTAAGTTCACTTATGACTTTAGTCTCACAGTTTTTTTTTTTTTTTTTTTCATTTCCCATAAAAGAAAATTTAGGCTTTATATCTAAGATTACATAATGAAACTGAAAGGGAAATATAACTCCTCAATATTATAATAGACATTAAGGCTTTTGGAAATATTGGTGTTTCCGTTTTTTTATGCACCTCAGGGAAGACATTACATCCTTTCATGGGTACTGCCCATTGCATGATGTGTCCTCATATCTCTGGAATTCCACCTTTATTATGACTGGTGTATTGTTCAGAAATTTCAGCAGGTCATGAATGGTCTAAGTATATGCTGAAACTCTAGGACCATGTGTGCATTGACTCACCATAAGTTAAGTAAGTGTGAATACTCATACTGGCAGGACAGAGGACTTTCTAGGGGACTGTAAAGAAAGTCCCCTAGTTAACAGCAGGATAGCACAAAATAGTAGGATTACGTTCTTAAAGCATATTGGCAAACTGGGAAGCCCCAGAAAATAAACTACTAAAAGGAATGCACACAAAAGGTGAAATGATAAAAAAGCAAGCACTTATAGATATATGCATACATACAATAACAAATAGAGTTAATTAAGTCCTATATTCTAATGTGTGTATACTTGTACAAGTGGGAGGTAACTCCAGGTGAAACCATTTGATACAAATGTATGGAAGACGTGGTTTTTAAGATGACATCAAAGGTTAGGAGAGAAAAGAAATGGAGATTAACTAGGTCATGCCTTAACTGCTTAGTTAATTGTGGATTATTCTAGATTTCTTGCTCTAAAATATTGACTTAGTGTTCTCAGTCTCTCTCTCTCTCTCTCTCTCTCTCTCTCTCTCTCTCTCTCTCTCTCTTTCTGTCTCTTACATACACTCTATTTTCATGGCTAGTCCCTTCCAGAGACTCAAAGAGCTAATCAGTTACTAACTCCTATACTTATCTTATCTGGCCTTTCTAATTTCCTCCATTTGGAGATGTCTGCCTGGGTTTTTGCTGAAATCTCTCTGTCTGGGAACATAAAGAGATTATAGGGAGTCACTGAGTTTCCTTGATCTTCTCTGCTTCCCCTTGTTGAAGGCATTTCAGTGTTTACTATGCCAGATAAGGGGTGCCGACAAGGCAAGCATACAGTCCTAGAGGCAGCAAAGGATTTGGAGATTTCTGTTGTGCATATTGGAAGTGACAAGAGAATTCCACCTGAGAAAACTATGAAGGGCTCTTCCCCTGTGGTTCCTATACCCAGCTTTGAAAGCTCAAAACTCTGATGTCTAAGGCTGTAACCAGATCCAAGCCCTTTTAAAGAGTGGTGATTAATTGAAGTGTTTCTGACAGCTAAATAAATATTTTCTAAATAAAAATATTCTTCCTGCCTTAAATGGAATATCAGAACCATTTTTAGAAAAGGGGACTGCTACTCTGACATGCTTTTGCCACCAATGTCTGTTCTTGGTAGAAACTGCTATTTTATTGACAGTGGCCAGCTGGAAACTCCACCACACAGAAATAGGTGGCAATTTGGTTAAGCCATGTAAGATCCAAAGCTTCCAGAAACAGTGGGCTAGTGATTTAGCAAGCGACGTGATGTTAAAGAAGTATATTGTAAGAGCTTGGAAAAGTAAGAGAGCAATCTCAAACTCAGAGTGTCCTGGGTAACAAGAGAAAGAGAGAGGGCGAGAAAGAGAGCGTAGGACAAAGAGCGAAAATTATCAATCAGTAACAAACCCAGTAATGGTGGGTGACATGGGAACAAGTAACAACAAACAAACAAACAAACAAACAAATCAGTGTGGCAGCATTTAATGTTCTCTCCAAAGATGGAAAAGAAAGAAAGTAGGAGAAAGGAGAGTATCAGCTAGGATAAGTGGACAACTGATAAATATTCCTCAAAATTAGACAGAACATTCAGTATCTGGCTACGTAAAGAGGAGAATGGAGAGGGAAGGGGAACGAAAATACATAGCACACATTACTGCAGCTATACCTTCATGACTATTCGTACGTACGAGCATATTGTACATATTTCAGTGTGTAAGTCCATGGATATAACATATATTGTACAATGACACGCCCAGGTTTCTGAAAATGTGAGTGGGTAAACAACACACCATCTAAGTGCCTTTGTTGGAGGGGATGTCTGTACATGTGTGTAAAAATCCTCACTGGTGCATTAGCATGGAAAGAAGAGGAATTCTGGGATATAATCCACACAATTACATATGGCTTGAGCCTCATAGGAAGATCCTGTCATCATGGAGGAGCCCGAGTAAGGACAGAGAAGAATGTTCAGACATTCACTGTTGTGGTCTTAGTAAAGTATCTCTATATTTTATTGGATTATTTATTTATGAATCAAAAATATTTTAAACACCCTTCATTTATGTTCTTCCAGAGCATTGGTAATAATCCTAGTTCAAAAAAAATTAAAGGCCTTTTCCCTCATCTGAACTGGGGTCAGTTTGCCTGGGCCTTGACAATGACAGTGAGACTAACTCTTTGTACCAGATATGTTATTAATCCCATTTTCTACCACGATCTTACATCTTTATCATGGGAGTCTCTGAACATATTTCAATGCTACAGTGTAAATGGAAAATAATTGCAGTAATAATAAAAATAAGACTCACTGAGAAACCAATGGCTTTTAATAATCATGTGGACAGCCTAGATTTGAGGTCATGGTTTAATGAGTGCTTGTTATTTTTCCCTTGAGAAAATGAGTAATGTCTCTTGTGCTAGAAAGTACTTTCCTGCAACTACTATTTACAGAAAATGTTAACGTATTCGGGAGTTGTTAATGAATCAAGAGGCTGGTGGTAATAAAATAGAAAGAAGGGAGGAGAAATAATTAGAAGGTAAAACGTGGAAGCTTGCTTCTGGGGATCCTAAGGCTCCCTGCTGAGTGCCTGCTTATGAATCCACTTCTCGTTAGAAGTTTCCACGAATAGTTTTGTTTTAGAACAACATTCATGAAAGCACACAAATAAATTTTCAAGGCTATATGTGTGTGTGTTTACATATATATTTATATGTCATATATAATATATACATATATGTCCATTTTCTCTACATCTTATTTTATTATTTTTCTATTTGTAAATGTGTACCTGTTTGTATTTATGTGTATTATGTACATATATGTTTGTATATATGCATATATGTGTATATATGTGCTCACATGTGTGTGGGCATGTACATGTGTGCCGGATCTTCTCACTGTGTCCAACAAGCAATGGAATTAAAGATAGCTACTGTGCCTGTATAACTCTTATGTAGGTTCCGGGCATATGAATTCATACTTTTGAGGCAAGTCCTATATCAACTGAGTCATCTTCCCAGCTCCTCTCTACATTGAATACTATTTCCATATAGCAAAGCTTTATTCCAACTTTCTTTCTGTGACTGAGTATCAATTCAATATGTGAGGAAAGGTCAGTGGCCTTTCAGACACAAAGCAGATTAGCTGAGTTCTCTAAAATTATACAGGCATCTCCCTCAACAATTAAAGCAAACAAATGTATTCTCCTTCACAGCATCCAACAGAATTGTCAGTTTATTATCTTATTTTGAACTAATCTTGTCTTTCCCAGTAAAGTGAAAAACATCTATCTCCTAGTTGTCCCTCTGTTGTGTAGCAATTTACTCTGAGTTGTATATTTCAACTAAAGGGGAAAATGTGTAAGGGCATTCTTAAGAGAGGTAAAAACATCCCATCCTGAAGTTGTTAAAACTCAGGAAACAAGCAAATCAGAAACTTCAGGAAGTTCCTGAAACTGACCAAATATATCAGGCCCTCTTTCCCAAGCCTGCATAAGCAACAGTATCTGCTGAGAGACGCTCTAAGCAATCTAAGCTGTGTGGAAAAGGCAGATCTGCCAACGTACCTAGAAGACTAGAAGACAGCCCAGCCAAGTTACATGAAAGACAAGAGACCAGATGGGCTGCCTAGCAAAGGTTCAGACCAGCTGAGCTCCCAAGAAGAAACACTGTCCTCGCTGTTGATCTGAGTCTAAGTTGTGCACTGAGTTCTGAGTTTCCAGCAGGGGTGGAGATTTGGCAATGCAACTCTCTTTGTGTCATTTCTTTCTCTGAAAGTAATCCCTTACCCATACTCTTATAAGTAAACCCAATAAAACTAATTATTAGTTCACCAAGTTGTACACTGGTGGTATTGTTACTTTGGTCTGTCATTAGTTTCACATCCAGGGTGAGTAGATATTTGTTCATGTCTCCCCAGGAATAGTAAAACAACACAGCATCCAATATAGCAAGCTGTTCTACATTTGAGGAGGACAATGTCTATAGCCTTCTAATGTTACAGAGATATCTTCTGGATAATCATATTGAGGCTATAATATCACCCTGGATACACGTTTTCTGAACATTAGAGATTCTGATAGCTCTACAGCCATTTTAAATAGATTACTTTACTTCCTATTTTTTCTAGCTTATTTACACAATTTCTGTGGAAAGGAAAAACTTCTCCAGATATTTTTCCAATGTATTTTCCTCTTTTTCTATATACCCATAGACTTTTAAGCTGTCTATTAATGCTTATTTGGATGGGTTCAGACTAAATTTCAACCAACAAGCCAAGAGAGCAGCAACTTATACAGATTCCTACTTATTGCTAACAGGGCTAGTTAGAAGACACTGAAGCAGAGGTGACAAGCTTTGAGGTTTACTTAATTCATTTGCATGGTGCTCTACCTCTTTGACCAAGCGCTGCATGTTGATGAGAAGGTCCTCACAGAAATTTAGTCAGGAATTTATAAAGTTTGTGTTTATGGAAGAGAGAACTTAGCAGAAGGAAAAAACACAAGAGAGAGGAAAGGATGGCATGAAGAGAGGGAAGGGGAGAGGAAGGTAGGAAAAAAGGAGAGGACAAAAGAAGGAAGGTAAAAGAAATGGCCAGCCTTCAAAATAAACAAACAACTAGCATTATATAGACTGAGCAGGCTATATTTAGCAATATTCCTATACATGCATGCATGAAATAACAATGTAAATGAGCCTATAAATTTGAAGAGATGGAAGGGGTAAATAGGAGGGCTTAGAGGGAGAAAAGGAAATGGGGAAATGTAGTAATTAAATTATAATCTCAAAAAATAAAAAATAAAATGATTTTTTTTAAAAAAGGAAAGGCTATGAAGTCTCATAAGTTGAAGACTTGTAGGGGAATGATTTGTAAAATTTAGTTTTATTTTTAAACATCTACCTACAATTTTTACATTTCTCTTTTCAGCTTGTGGTAGAAGAGATATTATCACTATTTTATTTTTAAATATATCAACAGTGCCAAGTTCTTCACCAGAGAACAATGCCCTCAAGATTGAACTGAGAGCAAACAACCCAGAATTCTAAGGGCTTGCTCTCTGAGTCCACTGGGATGTTAGTATACTCTCCATTCCTCTGTAGCGATTCCTTAATTCACAGCCTCCCAGATTTCCTAAAGTTTAGTATCTAAGGAAAAGGCCCGAACTTATGAACAGAGAGGTCATGTCTCATTGACCCGGTAGATACCAAGAAACCCTGACCAGCTGCTTGTCCAGAGACTTCCTCCCTCTGGTCCATGCCACAGTCATCAAATTATGTATTTTCTCAAAGCTTTTCAGATTTCTGAACTATATATTAACATGTCGAAGCTTCTGTCCTGATACCATGGGGAGTCAGAACGTTTTAAGCCATTATCACAAACAACCAAAGGGAAGTACTTGAAAAATGAGAGCAAGATTAAAACCTGATGGGGTGAGGAATGAAATGTCCAGGAAAGGGAAGGAGAGGTAGGGAAAGAGGAGGGAGCGTGCCAAGACAAACCCCACCACCCAGCCAAATGTCTCCAAGGTACCAAGTGAGGTGAGAGACGCTTCAACTTATATGAAGCGTGCTTGAACCCAATACTTCCCACGGGACTGTAAAGAAAAAAGGAGGATGGGGTGCTTCGGCTGACGCGCACGTATTCACCCAAGCATAATGAAAACCTTCCCATCCCAATTTGGAAACCAGTTCAGGTTTCTGCAGTTGCCAGCGGCAGCCCAGACTGTTTTTGGGTTTGTTTATGCTGGTAAACTCCCTAGCGATAGAGTTGAGTCCTCTGGGGTCATGTGGGAGCATCCACTTTGAAAACTTTTCTCATATTTTCTGACGCAACCGGGCGTCACAGTGATGTTCTCTAGGAAACCTGGTGCGGAGGCAAGGGAAACTTTGGGCTACCTCTTTCAGGCAATAATGCCGTGGACTGAGGCACGGAGGTCTAAATTCAAGAAGCTGCTTGACGTCTTCAGTTTCTATCAGCTCTCTGGTGTTTGCACACACTCGCACACACATACATTTTCAAAACAGGAACTTGTTATGTAAAAGCCATTATGTATTCAGTCACGCAGACTGGAGAGTGGACAGGTGCCAAAACAGAGTGAAAACATATCTGATCTTCGGTCATTCTAAATGCCCTTCCTATGCAAGGAAGACTGAATTTGATCCCCCTCTATGCAAATGTCTTCCTTTTCATGCTGATTTTCTGGCTGGGTAGCAGGGAGGAAAGCCCATTTTCTCATTATAAAATAAGATCCAATGACGGGGGTTCTGAGAGCATTGCTCCGTAGCAGGGCCCTTGTTTAGCATGCTTGAGACCAGGGGATTCATCCCCAGTACCACAAAACACTTAGAGGAAGCCTCTAACATCTGTACACATCCATTTCATGCATAAAATACTATCGCGTGGCAGGGTGGATAAACCTTATGGTTTTGAGACTTTAAAGAAGTAAGAACTTCTGAAATTGTGACCGAGAAAGACTATGCCTATTTATGTGATAGATTGTTCACCAACACATATTGAGGTGGGAATATCACTTTAAACATTAATGACATTACTACCTTAGTGCCTCCAATAGTGAGAAATTTAGCTACTGATTTAGATGCGAATTCCCACTGTGAATCAAAGATGAGCTACATGATACACAGATTTGGCCTCGTTTGCCATAGCCAGAGTTTCAGGTGTGAAACTAGGGGGTTTAAAGGATCTGTTTTCATTTTATTTTGATTTTACTTTGCTGCTTATGATAGGGGCTTGGGTAGCCTGGGCTATGATTCCCTCCAGTAACTGAAGGTACTGGGAATACCTCCTGAACGCTTAGACTACAGGAGTACAATATTCAAGTACTAAGCAAAGAAAGCTGTCTGTATTCAGGGCCAAGGCAAGTCTGCACTGAATGCTTGCTTCCTTACTCCCTGCCCTCACTGTCACTTCCTCCCTGTCTACCTTCTTTCCTGTCTTCCTTCCTTCTTTCTTCCACTCTTTCCTTCTGTCTCTTATTCTTTATTTCATTCTATCTCTCTCTCTCATCCTTCCCCTTTTTCCTTCCTTCTGTCTCTCTCAATCATTCACTCATTCATTTCTCTTTCCTTTCTTATTCCTCCATCCCTTCTTGCCTCCCTCACTCCTTTTCTTTCTTCCCTCCTTTCCACCAAAATATGTGTGATAACAACCACTTGTGTTTTGCAAACATTTTTGGAATATTCCAATATCATCAATAGGAGACAATTAGAAATACCACATTAGATGAGAAGTATTTCCCGGGTTGAACTGCGCTGAGAACATATACTTGATTAAAGCGTGAATCTGTTCGGCATCTGCTGCTTGCTCCGAGAAGTTTGGAGAAGGTTCAGGTGGAGATAGGTAGTAGGATTTCACATGTCAGAGTTAAGAATCAACACCCGTGAACTTACTGTTTTCAGCCAAACATGTTACTCAGTCTAGACCTATGCTTAAGGCAGACTTTTTGAACTAAAGCCCTCCAGAACAACACTCTGAGGCTTAAGCCAATATGTGATGATTAAATGCCTTGGCGTTTTTAAGTATTTTACTAAGCACAGGAGCTTAGGAGAAGAAGGCATCATAAATCTCTCGCTCTCTGGCCCACATATGGTCTAATAACAGAACTTAGAATTTGAAACATCTTAATCCTTTCAGCTGGAGGAAGATGAGCTCATGTCACCCGGCAACATCCTTCTTTAATCAGACTCCATGGCCGTGCACTTTCTCTGAGCAACATGATGTATATTTCAAGGAGGCTGGAGCAGCTCTGCAAGTTGAAACATTCTAGTGACTGATGTGTGTACAAGAGAGAGGAAGGTCGCTCTTCTTTCAGATTAGTGTGTTTGTGACAGGAAGCCCAATAGGAGTTTGGGAGTTTTTAATGTACAAAATTGGCAGCATTTATTACCCAGTATTTTACTAGGTGTGAAGATGATACTGTTTGATGTTTTTAGAAACAGTACTAGTAACAATATCTTGTCGTGTGTGTGTCCCACAGCACATGTGTGGACGACAGAGCACAGCTTTCAAGAGTTTTCGTTGAAGCAGTCTCTCATTTCTTTGCGTGCTTTGAGCTGGCTCATGAGCGTCCAGACGATTCTCCCATGTCTGTTTCCCATCTCTCTGAAAGAACTCTGGGGTTACAAATGCACGTCACCGCATTGTGCTTTACACGTGGCTTCCCCGGCATTAGACTCAAAATGTCAGGTTGTCAGGCAAAAGCTTTAACCTCATGAGCCATCTCCCCCGCTCCGGACACGCTTGTTGGCATAACCATGACTAGGTATTGGGTGGGGGTGGGGATTATTTTACTTGAACATCTAAAACTTCCCAGTGGGGATGTCACTGACAAAATGACGCTCTCCCCAGGCAGCCATTAACAGCTCTTGGTTTCCTGGTCTCGAGAGTCTCACCCATCAGTGTTGGTTAGTTTTTGTCAACCTGACACAAATGAGGCCCGGGAAGAGGAGATCCCAATTGAAGAATAGCTTCCTGCACATTTGTCTGATAGGTATGTTGGGGGGTGACATTTTCCTGATTGGGCCCAGCCCAATGTGGGCAGTGCTCTTCCTGGGCGGATGGTCCTGGATTGTATAAAATAAGTAGCTGAGGCAAGCCAGAGAAACAAGCCAAAACGCTTAGTTCATCCATGGTTTATGCTTCCTGATTCTACCTTGAGTTCCTGCTGTGGCTCTCTCACTGATGAACTATGACCTGTAAGCCAAATAAACCCTTTCTCTTCTCAAAAAACTTTCGGTCTTAGTGTTGATCACACCCAACAGAGAACAAATTGGGCCACTTGGTTGTAGCTACAAGAGGCCCAGTTTTGTAGAGGTTTTGCGCAGGTAAAGATGGCTGCAGTGAGATAGTGTTCAGTTTTAAATACAATCTGACAACTACTTCTTTTTAAATCCTATGTGGTAAAATATCCCCCGTAAAACTTGGTAACAGCACGCATCTATAAAAAGAAGTAACTTTTGAAAAATGAAGGAAAAACAAGCACGGCGCTCTCTTCAAGGAAACATTGCTGTAATTTGAATGGTAGAGAGCACCACTCAAGCAGACAGAATCATCTGCTAGGGACTAATTCTTCTCTAAGAGGAGGGTTTCCCTGCTGAAACAAGAGCGTTGTTTCTATGACCACAGCTTGCCTGACAAGAATAAGAGGGAAAAGTTGTCGGTCCATCATATGGAAAGAGTCAGCCTATCAGAGGAATTGATTGTCAAATCACACCTTGTCCATCGCCATCTCATTTTCCAGTTACTATGAACATAAGTCAGGAGGCTCACGCCAGCCTGTATGGCCTTCCTGCATACTTCTGCATTTCAAAATCTGTTCCACAGCCCAAAAATGCAGGACTTGTGTTCTATGCTTGCTCTGTGCCTACTGTATTGCTTTAAAATAAGGTTTCAAAAAAATTGAATAAAAGTGCCTAACACCATGAATTTTATTTATTTTAACAACTTGAGGATAAAATGCAGAGCCCAGTTTCTTTAGGTGTAACTAAAAAAAAAAAAAAAAACTGCCATAGGGGAGGATAGCAAATAATTTGAGGGCTCCGAGGAGTGTTTATCTAACACAATAAAGCTCTGATTTTGATCCCCAGCACTTCATAAAGTGAGTGTGTGAGTGCATGTATGCACGCTCCCCTAGCTCTCAAGAGGGAGAAACAGAAGGATCAGGAGTTCAAGGCCATTCTCAGCCAGACAGGGAGTTTGAGGCTAGCCTAGGATATATGAGACTCAAATGAAACTAGGTGTGGAGGAGAACACAAGACTCAAAGAGAGGTAGAAAGAGAAAGGAGAGAGAGAGAGAGAGAGAGAGAGAGAGAGAGAGAGAGAGAGAGGAGGGAGAGAGAGGGGGAGGAAGAGACGGAGAGAGATTGAGGGTGGCGTGACCTATCACAGGAAAAGTGAAGCAGAAGTGGAAAAGATACAGGGTATAGGGGCTCCTGGTTCGAATTAATTAATCACCTTTATTGTG
This sequence comes from Meriones unguiculatus, assembly GCF_030254825.1. Lineage (NCBI taxonomy): Eukaryota > Metazoa > Chordata > Mammalia > Rodentia > Muridae > Meriones > Meriones unguiculatus. The sequence continues at coordinate 10,000,899 of NC_083355.1, read as the reverse complement.
CATATTTCTTGTGTTAAGATTTTAGTTAGAGTGATAGCTATCTAACCACACCTCCATGCACTCACCCTTATATATTTTCATGAAGCAGCGATGCCAAACCTCGCTGGTTGGAATTATTTCTACTAAGCCTCAAATATAGCCCCAGAGAGGCCGGCTTCAGGAGCAACAAAAATAGCACTCCAGTCTACCACAAAATAGAACGTTTCTGCTACTAGTCTGGTCCTTTCTGACCAATGTGATTTGTTTTGTGGGTATTCCAACTGGCATTTAAAAGGTGGAGAAAGGGCTGGGAGGATCATTCCAGAAAATAGATTACGTCTCCCTGCCTGTGCAAAGCAGCTGAAGAAACAGAGGAGGGCGACTGTCTGGTGGAGGGCTATCTTGCCGCCGCAACCACTGCGCATTTGAGGCCGTTCCCTGTCCTAGAAATTCCCAAGTGACCTGTTGGAATTGGGACCATTCAGACCAATACAAGTAACAAAAAAAAAAAAAAAAAAAAAAAAAAAAAAGAAAGAAAGAAAAAGAAAGAAACCTAGGAAAGAGTCCACTGTTAGGACTTTTCATTTGTGATCTGTTACAAAACCACTTCTTAACTCGGTGCCAGGACAATGCTTCAGGCAAAGTGAACGGTCTGTCGGGACAGGATTCTTCGGACTGGGTCTCCTTTGTGTGACAGAGGAGGAACCTTCTTTCCTTTTTAATGACTTTGACAAGAGCGGGGAGGAGGGCATCACACCTCACAAAGGACCCATTGACACAGTTTATGACTTGTTAGAAAGCACTTCCTACCGTGGACCGCCTCTTTGAAGTCCTCTCTTTGTTCAGTCGTGCTTGTTATGGTTTCTTAAAGATGATGGCAGAAAGAAAAAAAAAATCTTACCTACTGCTCCTATGGCTAACCCTCTACACAGAATGACAACAAAATACTTCTGCTTAAGGGTTCATGAGTAAAATATTAAATTGCCAAAGTCTCCCCCATCACTCTTCTGGTTGCTACAGCATGAAGGAGCACCAATGCTTTCTCACTATCCCACTATGCACGGCTCATCCAGATCATGTGTTTTTTATGGGACTGTGCATTGGGAGGGGTGTAATTTAGTATACAGATTATTCGTTCCCTGTCATCATGTGTGATTGTGTGTGTGTGCACAGGGGTGTGCTGGGGAACACATACAGCTTATGACTTTCATGCCTGCTCATGTTTGGTTGCTGAGGGATTGCTGTTCATCGCATAGAATTAGCTCCTTTCCTGCTGCCCTGAGCATGTGTGTTTGTAAGGGTACGCCACTTAGCACTCAAAATGTTGGTGTAGTCCCAACGCCGCCTTCTTTTCATGCTCTTAAAATTTCAAGATAAAATTAAAATAACGCCTGCTCTGATTTTACACACACACATGCACACACCACCACCACCACCACCACCACCACCACCACCACCACCACCACGACCACGCACCGCCAACACTACCATATTTTCCCTCACCATTATTTGGGACACTGCAGCAGCTTTCCAACCAACCAACGCTATTTTAAGCTTAAGGAAGGCAGGAGTGTCACTTTACATTACAGATTTCTGGGAAAGCATTTTCTGTCTCTCTCTCTCTCTCTCTCTCTCTCTCTCTCTCTCTCTCTCTCTCTCTTTTCCTCTCTCACTCCTTCTCTCTTGTATTACCAGCAAATATTTTCCACATGTCTAGGTATGGTTCTTCTCATAGATGTCTTTTTTTTTTCTTTCCCTGTTTAGTCCCTGGTGGCCTAACAATCGCTGGAGCTGTTGCATCCACCTGGCCCCCAGCTGTCCAGCAGGTCCATAAAACCATGCTGAAAGCTCACAGTGTAGGATACAAACACCAGCAGAGGAAGGAAAAGTGTCAGCAAAGGTGTCCCGAGGAAGAAACACAAATACTGCCTGTGTTCTCTGTGGCTGAAGGTGGATGGCTCTGGGTGAGCAGACGCTCCGGGAATGATTTTATTTCGGATCGCAAACACTGGCGGCTCCCTAGTAAGATGTTGCGTGGCTCTCCAATCCATTCCCTCAGCCCGGTGGGTGCTCCGAATGTGTTTTACTTCACAGTAACTTTTCTTTCGAATCAAACCTCAGATTGGCATCCACTGAGGATGGAACATTGCCCCAAACAGGCTTTGGCACGGAGTAGTAATTAAAACTGATACAGCTGTGCAGTGTAGGGAGATTAGGGTAATTCCCATTGCTTCTCTCTTGAACGTTTCAGAACAAGGCATGAAGGTTTCATGTGCTCTGTCATTGGAGTGAATTGATATCTGCATCTATTCCTTTGGATGTAAGACTCCAGCACCACTCATTATCATGGGATTTTGTAACACTTTTTTTTACTTGAAGTAAGTTCTCACTAAATTGGTTGTTTCCTTCACTTTTTTTATTGTATTTATTTGCTGTTGCTCGAAATGAAGATTCTAAGAATTGGTGTCTTAAAAATAGATTGTAATTAGAATATAAATTAACTGAAACTGCACACACTTTTTAAAGCACACTTAATATCAGTACAGCTCCTGGGAGGGTTAGTTTTTGCCATTTGGCACAAACTTAGGCAAACCTGGGAAGGGAGGCCCTCAGTGGGAAGGCTGCCTCCGTCAGACTGGACTATGGTCATGTTTACGGAAGCCTTTCCATGATCAATGATTGATGTTGGGGCGGGCCGGCACACCGTGAGAGGTGCCGCCCCAAAGCACTTGGTTACCAGGAAGGTCAATCAGTGTCTTCTGAGGAAGTCAGTCCGGGCCCTCTGTGAGTTCTGCTTCACTCCCTACCCCTGGGTTCCTGCTTTGGCTTCCCTTGTTGCAAGGCTGTAGCTTGTAAATGAAATAAAGGCCTTCTTCTCCAGGTTGCTTTTAGTCAGCATTTTATCATAGCAAGAAAAAGCAAACGAGAAAGCCATGGTATATTGAAAACTGCAAAATGCTTTGGCTCTTGGCTCAAGAGCCAAATACTCAGGCTAGAGACACACCCATGCCCTGCCAGGAGCCCACAATGTTCCAGGCCTCCAGCTTGACAAAGAGATGCCCCCTCAGTTTCCCTTCTTGCTCCTAGCCCTCTTACCCACCTCCCCTTCTTCCTACATCTTATCGCTTCCCTTGTTACCCTCTCCATCCATCTCCTGTCCAGTTTCCTCTCCTCATCCACTTGTGTCTAGTCTATTTCCCCTCCTGAGTGACATTCCGGCATCCTCCCTTGCAGAAGAGGACATGAAGATGGAAGAGATGGAAGTGACTACCCCCTAGCCAGGTAGGACTAGTAGGAGGAGGACAACACCCCACTGACAAACCTGTGTTCCAAAATTTACCCTGCCTACGAGAAGTGCAGAGATAACTAGGGAACAAAGATGGAGGGGAAGTCCAACCAATAATGGACCTAGCCTGAATCCCACCCCACAGTAGAGAGCCAGCCCCAGACACTAATAATGACGCTCTGCTCTGCTTGCAGACTGGAGCCTAACTTAACAGTAGTCTGGATGGATTGGGACAGATGCTGGGACTTGCAGACAAGCATGGGGCAGAGCTCCGGGGGTCCTGTGGAAGTGTTGGGGAAAGATGAAAGAAAGGACCTGGAGGGGACAGGAACTTCACAAAAAGACCAACAGAGACAACTAACGCAGTCTCATGGGGGCTTTCAGAGACTGAGACATCAACTAAGGAGCATGCATGGTCTGGACCTAGGTCCTCTGCAGCTTGAGCTTCATATGTGTGCCTGGTAAGTTGGCGGGGAGGCTGTTTCTAACATACACTCTATTATCTATTTTTTTGGATCACTTCCCCCTGGAAGGGCTGCCTTGCCTGGCCACAGGGGATGAAGATGACTTGATGTGACTTGATGACTTGATGTGTTGATATGAGGAGAAGGGACTCTCCTTTTCCGTGGGAAGAGAGAGGGGAAGAGGAAGTGGGAAGGAGGCACCCTTGGGATGTAAAACAAAATTTTTTTTAATGCAGTTTATTCAGGAACCTTGAACAATCATCTGACCCTGGGGAAAGCCAGCCCACAGCTTAAATAGCCTCTGGGTAGCCAACCTCAGCGTGCCACATGGGCAATGCAGATAGGTCCAATTTTTAAAAGAAGATAAATTAAAAAAAAAAAAAAAGAACTCAAATACTAAGAAGGGGTAGATGGTAAATTTCAAGGAACAATAGATAAGTCCACAGCCAGGGTAAATTGGTACAACAGTTTATGTACCAGTTTTCCCTGCATGTAAAGTACCTGGGAAGATCACCTTTGGGTGAGGCCACACTGTTTTTATTGTTACCCAACAGCTTTTTTTATTTTTTATATTTTTATATTTTATGTATTTTTATTTTATATATTTTTGTATTTTCATATTTTATATTTTTTATTTTCATATTTTATATTTGCAGAAGTCAGTGGAGCACAGGGTCTTTGGCTGGACTATTAAGTTGGGATGTCTGGAAGGAAGGGCTAGATGCACTGGTTTTGAGTTTTCATCACTTGGTTTGCTGCATAACTTTGTGTATTTACTTAGAATCAGTAGCATTAACAGCAGCCATCTACCTTTCAAATACCTTTCAAAAACTGAGAAAATATATGCAAAGTTAAATAGGTTTTGAATTATTATTCCCTAACAGAGAACTCTTCCAAGTTCTAAACTTTCTGGATTTCTGCTCATTAAGAAATATCTCTTGAGTGTGCAGAGATGGCTCAGCAATTTGAAGAGTCAGGTTCAGTTCCCACAATCCACATGGCAGCTCACAACTACCTGTTACTCCAATTCCAGAGCACCAGACTCCTCCTGGTGTCTGCTGGCACTGCAGACACATGGTACACATACACCCACACAGATAAACTCTCATATACATAAAATGAAAAGTAAATAGATCATTAAAAAAGAAATATGTCGTATTTCAATGAAAATCCAAATGAGCCTCTGAAAAAAATATCTTCTTCATAATAATTGGAGTCATCTACAGAATTCTCTTACTGATGGACAATTAGACCACAGATCAGACTCTCCTTGGGAAACACAAATAGTCCAAAATTCTTAGATGTGGTGGGGGGGGGGAGGGGGCAGGAAGTAGACTGGATCATGAGAAAGAAACAGGGGGAAAATTCCAAAAAGTCAAGGAGAAGCACAGTTCTACCATTACAACATTCAACTCGAACCAGCTCAAGGGAGGGAAGGCTGATATGGAAACTTGGGAAAATGAATGCAGTTCTGCAGAAATTTTCAGATAGCAGCCACAGGAAGTAATGTCTTAGTAACACATGTTTCATTTAAGTGGTTGTGAACTGTACAGATAATCCGCTACTTGGGAAACTGAGAGAGGAGGTACATAAATTCTGGACAACATAACAAGACACTGTCTCAAAAATAAAACAAAAGGGAGGAAAGTAAAGAAGGCAAGGAAGGAAGGCAAAAAGGAAGGAAGGCAGAAAGAAATGAAGGAAGGAAAATTAAAGGGGGGATTTTAGAGGAGAAAGGCCAAGATCTGTATATACAACCATGCAGGTAAATATGCTCTATTAAGTATCTCTGTCTCTCTCACATTTGAGAGGGAGAGAAAGAGAGAGAGACAGAGAGAGACAGAGGCAGAGGCAGAAAGACAGAGACAGAGAGAAGTTTATTAAGTACTTTGTGGCCAAACAGCAGTAAGGATAAATCTCTTACTGGGCAGTATTTTGGCCAATCCACTTGGTCATCTATGTTGTATAAATTTAAAATGGGGCTGCCCATGGGTTCAATCCACAAAGGTCATCTCACCAAGGCCATTCTATCTACTGCTAGTGGTGGCTCACCTGACATCAACAGGTACCAACATCACAGCCTCTCTTTCTCACTCTTATCTAATTCCTGCCATGTGTCCACCTGTTCTTCAGTGGCATCCTGAGACAGACACTATTCCACTTTGATTCATGACATGGATATGGATTTATCTCAGTCATCATTCATTTTTTAGGCCTTATAGAATATCACATTACCAGCATGGACTCTAGGATGATGTCACATCTGATAAAGGAAGATGAGATGTTTATTAGCAAAAAGTGTGTGACAGCAGACAGGTGTCATTGGGACCCACCATTCCTACTGCATATCACAATGTATCAACTCTGCTGGTTTGGAAGCAAATGGCCTCATGAAGCATAAGCACAGGCTTTAGTTTGGAGATGATACCCCATTCTTAGACCATATCATGTACCTTCAACAAGGGCCTCACAGATGATATTGTGGTGTCAGCAGGTAGACTGTATGAGTTTGGGAGTTTTGGATTGGTCACACACCTGTGTAGATCATTTGTGTTCTCTTCTCTTTTCAACTTTAAGCACTATGATCTCTCAATCCACAACTGTAGCATGGAAATGCTTCCTGCATGATACACAGTAGGAACTTAACTAGAGTTGTTATACATATTTGAGATACCTTTACCTGGTAGTAAATCAACAAGTATCAAAAGTCATTACCGTATGGAATTAAAACATTCCTACAGTACAGGATAAGCAAGGAATAAATGTGCCACAAGGACATGCTTTTGATGCCTATCCCAATTTATATTTTATATTTTTATACACTATATTTTGGTCATATTCCCCCCCACTCCAACCCCTCTTAGATCCCTCTTTCTTGTCCATGCCATTTCAAATTCCTTCTCTCTCTTAAATAAAACAAAAACAAAAAGCACAAAACACAAACAATGAAATCCATTTTGTGTTGGTCAGACAACTATCTCTGATCATGCAGCCTATTGTGGAGTTTGGTTAATATTCCCGGTGTCACTCAATTAAAGAAAATTGATTTTTCTCACCCCCAACAGCAATAAATTGCAAACAGCTTCTTGGTTGAAGCTTTGTGCCCACTTCCCCCTCTCCATGCTGGGATTTTATCTGGTTTAAATTTGTGTAGGTCTTATGCATGCTATCAGAATTGTTGTGAGTTCATATGCCTCTATCTTCCCTGTGGTCTAAAAGACAAAAACAAAACAAAAAACAAGCAAACAAACAAAAAAACTTTTTTTTGGAGTCTTCTGCCATTCCTGACTTAAGTATTTCTGCCTCTTCTTATTCTTCCAAGACCCCTGAGGCATAGGAACATTCATTCCTAAAGGCAATGTCTGCATCACATCCCACTGTCCAATTTTTAACTAAGAATGTATTAAAGGGGTTGTTGAGGTTGTAACAGAGCCTGAGGACTTGGGCGCTTTCATACTTAAGGTTACTACTGTTGTGATAAACACACTAATTTTTTTTAAATCAACCTGGGGAATAAAGAGTTTGCTTGAGCTTAAAATCCACTGGTTTCTATCTCTGAGGGAAGACAAAGAAGGAACTCACAGTGCAAAAACCTAGAAACAAACGGAAGCAGAGGCAGTAGAGGTAAGCTGTTTACTCCTTGCTCCTCCTGGCTTGCTCAGTTTGCTTTCTGATACAGACTCGGCCACCTGCCCAAGGAGGGCATCACTCAGAGCGGACTGAGTCCTTCTATCATTTATCAAGAAAATATTCCCCAGGCTTGTCTGTAGGTACTCTGATGGGGAGATTTTATCAATTGGTGTTCCCTCTTCTCAGGTAACTCCAGCTTCTGTCAGATTTTCCAAAGGTTATCCAGGACATAACACAAGATGCTGAAATCTAGTTAAGTAACTGATATGTGCCAAAGATGATGTACTTGAGATAACATTTATGACTTAGTGTTCCTGCAGAGCTTCCGTTTTTAAGAATTACACATCTTTTCTGTGATGAAAATGTCTAACCATTCCATTTGAATGTAGGACTTTCTTTTACAATATGTTTTTTAGGAACCTTTAAAAAAAGATTTTCTTTATTGTAAGTGGTGTGTGTGTGTGTGTGTGTGTGTGTGTGTGTGTGTGTGTTTTGTATGCATCTGTGTGAATGCATGTTCATTCACAGACCAGAAGAGGGCACCAGATTCCTCTGGAGCTAGAGAAACAGATTGTTGTAAGCCACCCATCCTGGGTGCTGGTAGCCAAACTCAGCTCCCCTGAAAGAACAGTACCTGCTCTTAGTCACTAAGCAACCTCCCAGCCTCCCAATATATTCTGGAAAGTCTCTCTGATAAATGTTTATACATAGTAGAAACAGACTGAGTTTGCTGGGGTCACCATATCCCTGAATTTAGGAAGCACTTTCAAAAATACCTCTTAATATTTCACGCATAACTTCAATCTTACTATTACAACTCCCTGTGTAAAACTGACTGTCTTAAGACTCCTTAGGATGTTAGTCACATAAAACTCATTTCAGATTGGCTTACACAGTAAAGAGGATTTGCTAGATTATATAGCAGGAAGTCTATGCATAGGAAGGACCTCAGTGTGTGTCAAAGAACCAACAGTCACAAAGTGTCACCACTTACAGACTTGAATTGCCTTGCTCTGTCTTCACCACATTAGCTGCATCATAAGTCAAAAACCTCTCCATTCCAAACCCCCAAACCCCAGGTCATGGAAGTCTGCCAATGACAATAAGGCTATGTGCTTCCTCATTCTTGTTAAACAGAAAACGGTATGTGTCTGGCCCAAAGAACAGTGCATGCTAAGGCTTGCTCCAACTGGTTGACTTAAGCTTCACTCAGTGATGATGGTCAAGAGCTAATCAGTACTGATGGGTTGAATCAACCACAACCCAATTACTAGATAGGGAAAGTGCACTTTCATCGAAGGGAGCAGTTCTCAACCAATGGGGGTCAAATGACCTTTTCACAGGGGTCACATATCAGATATGCTGCTTGTCAGATATTTACATTAGGATTCATAACAGTAGCAAAATTACAGCTATGAAGTAGGAACGGAAATCATTTTATGGTTGAGGGATTGCCACACTACCAGGAACTCTATTAAAGGGTCACAGCATTAGGAAGGTTGAGAAACATTGACATAAATGGTGCTGGCTTTCCTGGGTGTGTGTGTAGAGGGGAAGGTGGTTAGCAAGATGAAGGTCAATTGAATGGATCAAATCAACCATGTTTGTCAGAAGCACGTTTATTTTCCAAAAATGAGCAAGGTTCACTTTCACTCCGAATAGAGATGAAGAGTAGAAAAGTAACAAGTTACCCATCATTCCCATAGAAAGCAACACTAAAGTGCTTTAGAGTGAGTCCTAGATAATAATTTTCGAAACCTCACAGACTAGTCTTTACCACACAACCCAGCTTTGTGAGAGCTTCTGTCCAACATTACCTACAATTTTGGCCATTGTCACAAGCCTTGATTTTCAGACTGAGGCGTGGGCCACTGCATTCCTATGATGTGCTTCTGGGAATAGCATGTTAACAGAGATTCTCTGTCTTCTTGTCCATCACCAAAATGCTTAGCTCAGAGAAGCAGGGTCCTTGAGTAGCTCCTTCCTTATAAACTCCAAAATGAAAGTTTAACTTAAGTTTGTGTCCAATATCTCCTTTCTCAGTAAACTGATGCTTTACTATATGATATTCCAATGAGTCTTTCAAGAGTAATGTGTTTTTTTTATGGTTGTAAGCCACTGACTTCTGACTGGAATAGAGGCCTGAGCCACAGAAGGACTTCATGTCTTATATTGTAAACCTGGTCAAAGGCTCTCACTCTGGTGGCGTTTTTGCTAAATGCACATGCTATCAAACTACCTTAAATAAACCATATGTAAACATAAACATGCACAAACCATATGTATGTTTATACTAATAGGTTTGTCTTGCTGCCATTCTCAGAGAAGCTTCATTTGCAGTGCCTACTAGTTAATGCAAAGATTCAAAACTGCTTAACATGCCAGGAAGCAGTGATGTGAGTTCCCAGCTTAGATTCTTGATGGAAGAGTGAGCAGGAAAAAAAAATGAAAGAGCTGGAGAATGGGAAATAGAGTTGTGAAATGGTATATCCTGGACATAACATGGCTAATGTCCACATCAACCCATAGCACCTACAGTTAACCTGCATAAATCTGCATAGTCAAAATTCCAGCATGGATACGGAAGACCCTGTCCTCAGCTGATGAGTTATTGGCAGTTTTGTTGCAGAGGGAAGCAGAGTCACTGTTGTAGGTGACCCATGCCCCAGTGGTAGGCCCCACACCTATGTATGTGTGGTCAGCACATACTGAACTCAGGGATCTGCTAATAATAACAGTAATTTAAAAAGAAGACAAGAAATTGGGGGAGAAGTAGGCTGATGGGTGAAGGAGAGGAATGGAGGGTTAGTGTTTAAGATTTTAAAAATACCTTGAATACAAGTATAAAATATTCAAAAGTAAGTAAAAATAATAATTTAGGAATTCATACTTCTTTGATAACTAATTTCAACTTTTTATGATGAAAAACAAAACTGCTAGGAAGTATAAAAATTGTGGTAGATCAGTTGCCGGGTCTGTACAGGATGGATGGGTTTGAGTCCTGTGTTGTATAAAGCAAACAACCCCTTCACAAAACTTTGAAATCACATTTATCATTCATATCTTTAAGATTTTGAGTTATGGAGTCTCATTTCAATGAAGATAAGTTGTCTATGTGCATATGTATGCATCTGTGCACACGTATACGCACATCTTCTATAGAACACTCAACAGATCATGGTATGGTTGTTCTCACTTTACCATCTCCTTCTGGACATTGCCTTTACTTCCATCCTCCCTCTTCACCGCTTTTCTACTCCTTCCTTCCCTCCCTCCTCTTCACTTCTCCTCTCCTTCCTCTCTCTGTCACTCTTTCTCCTTTCTCTCTCTCTCTCTCTCTCTCTCTCTCTCTCTCTCTCTCTCTCTCTCTCTTCCCCTCCCTCCCTCCCTTCCTTCTACTCTGTAGGTGACTGGCCTGAGAATCCAAATTCATTCATAGTAATATTTTTATGTGATCCTAAATTTTAACTCTAACCAACCAACCAATTGATTAAATACTTTTATCTGCCATGAGAAGGTCAGAACCCTAGACATGAAAGTACACATTCTTCAAAGACACAAACAATCGAGGGAAGTATAATATACAACCAGCAATCTCATACAAACTGTGTTGAAAATGAATATTAGAACAGAATTCACAATGCTTTTTCATGGTCATGGACATTCCGTTTACAGCATTTATTTAACACAGACATTTTTGATATTTGGTTTTCTTTTGCTTCAGATATTGTTTAATCAGCAACATAGAAAATTATCCAGGACAGAAGGCTCTTGAGTCTGGAGCCTGCAGAAAAGCCTTTTCAAGTGTATATGGTGCTTCTTTGTTCATGAGCCTCCTCTGGTGGTTTCACCTTTATCTGTAATTAAAGGGCCAGAAGCTAGTTTTATATATAACTCTAGGCAATTGTAAAATATAAGTATATTTCCCCTCTGTTTAAATAATGGAATAATTTGTCCCATAATCACATTGGTCTCAGTGAGCTCTTGAAGTTTTATTAAGGTGTAACCTGTGAGTCACACTATTACTTAGTTATTAAGTTTGACTCTCACAATATGTAGTAGGATATGAATCCTGACTTTGTGTAAATTGAAGGAATGGAAGGATGTACGGATGGGCCACAGCAACAATCACAATGTCCTGGAATATGCTCAGTCACTCTGCCCATGTGTTACATAAGGAGAAAAAAAGCAAGCAAGTGCAGCCATGAAGAACACTCCTGAAGAAGCTGGTGGAGCAGGGCAGTGGTGGTCCACATCTGTAATCCCAGCACTTGGGAGGCAGAGGCAGGAGGATCTCTGCGAGTGTGAGACTAGCCTGGTCTACCAAATGAGTTCCAGGACATCCAGAGCTACATGGAGAAACCCTGTCTGGAAAAAAACAGAAGGAGGGGAAGTAGGAGGGCAGGGAGCAGGAGGAGGAGGTGGCAGCAGCCATGGAAGGAGGAGGAGGAAGAGGAGGAGAAGGAGGAAGAAAAGGAGGAGGAAGAGAAACAGCTAATAAAGCAAAATGCTTGCACACAAGCATGAGGACATAAATTTAAGTCCCCAGAACCCAAGTGTGAGGGACCTTGGCAGTTACTGTGCTTGTATAGCAAAGTGGGAGTCCAGAAACTCCTTGTCAGCTAGCCTGATCCACAAAACAAAGAAGAGACCCTGTCTCAAGCAAAGTGGAAGACAAGGACTTACACCCAAGGTTGACTTCTGACCTGCACATATAGAAGCTGGTATGAACATACCATGTTCCCACTCATGAATGCAGAGAGAGAGAGAGAGAGAGAGAGAGAGAGAGAGAAGAGGCTATATTCCTGGTCTGTTGCCTGTTTCTTAAGTAAACATGGCTAGGGATTATGTTTGAGGAAGAAATGTGTTGGCAAGTCTAAGACTTTTAGGGGAGGGTGGCTTTAATAAATGAATTCATGTAATTCAGTGAGTCTCAACTGGGCAACTTTGTCCTAAGGATCAGGAAATCGGTTTGATTGTTAAGACTATGTAAAAACAACAACGACAAAAGAACAATAGGTATAATATTCGTTTGCATCTAAGTATAACATTCTTTGCTTTGGAGAATCACTTTAATATATAAACATGCTGCCATGCAAATATCCAAAAGAAAAAAAAATGTATTACCTTTGTTTATCAGACATTACAAACAGTATAGCACCTACTTTTAAATATTTGAATGTAATAGCCTTAAAACATCATGCAGAAAGGTGAAAAATGTTCATAGCAACTTATTTAAAGTAGCTCTGATCTGTAGGCAACACAGAAGTCTTTTAATAGACAAGTGGATAAGTAAATATAGAAAATGTTACTGTATGAGAAAATACATGGGCTACATATGTTATAGCAACAACAATTTGAATGAAAGGTTAATCATGTTTTAGTATCCAAAAAGGCCTAAATTTGAAAGAGAATGAGGAGTGGTATGTGGGAGAGTTTGGAAAGAGGAGAGGGAGAGGGGATAGCGATAAAATTATATTATATTCTCAAAAATTAAAAATAAATCAACAACAACAACAACAAAAGACTAGGGCTGGGTACTGATACTGACCTCTGGTGGTTAGAGGCATGTTAATGCCACACACCATCTTGCTCCCTTTTTTACACCTCTACAACAGAAATAACACAGGCTTGTCCATTTACAGATTCAGTGGTGTCACCACTGAGACATCATCCCATAGCAGGGAATGTCTGTAGTGTGTCTGGCATCCATCTGTATAAGAAGTCATAGGAAGTGTGTAAGAATTAGAAAAACATCTGCTCTAAGCCTTCTTAATCCTATTTTCTGTGGAGTAGGAAACACTTGTGTGTGTGTAAAACTGTATCACGTTTACCTAAAAATTTGTATGTACATTCATGTAATTCTAACATTCAGATCAAAGATAGAAAGATGATAGGACCCTAGTTATTCCCTTTCCTAAAACTAGCTCACCCTATCAGATATGTTGTGTATTTTGAACTCATACACATGAAATCATACGTTAACATGTTTTAATACCCGTGTTACTTGAATATTATAATTTTGAAATGCCGGACCCTTTGGCCGGTATTAATAGCTTATTCCTTGTCATTGCTGAGTGCTAGTTCATTGGACTAGGATACAAGAGACTTTGAGCCCTCCGTACCCTCAAAGGCATTCTAGTCGCTTTGCGCTTTGGGGCATTTGAAGCAGGGCTGCTGTGTGAATTTTAGTGATGTGTTTTGGGATGAACAACTGCCTGGATGTCTGCATAACATTTTGAGCATACCAGGAATCAACTCTGGCAATGACTTCCCATCGCAGTTTCAATAAAACCCTAACGCCTTCTCCATGGCTACACCTCCTACTTTACCAGAGTCATTTCCAACAGCTCCCGTGTGCACACTAATATCTGCCTCACTCACCAAGCGTCTGACAAATGATGCTTCCTGGCCTGGCTCGCTGGATAAAGTGCTTCTTGCTCAAGCGTGAGGGCATGGAGTTTAGACCTATAGCACCCACGGAAAAACATGGGTGTGGTGGTGGCACAAACATCTGGCCACCTAGTGCCAGAGAGGGGATGGGGTTGAAGACAAGTGGATCCTGGGGGCTCCCATGTCATCCATCAAACCAAACCAGAGAAATCCAGGTTCAATCGGAGACCCTGGCTCAAAAACTGAGGTGGCACATGCTAGAGTAAGACCCCTTAAATGAACCTGACTTCTATGTTCACACCTACACGCAAGCACTTCCCCTCATGTCTGTATGTGAGTTCATAGCACACACACACACACACACACACACACACACACCTAATTTTAACATTATGCGTATCACTATCTAACACTCTGCTTAACTGGCCACACATATTTCTCGACTTCTGTACTTGTAAAATAATTTCTCATTGCCAATTCTGCACCAAACACAAAGCTCTGCTTAGAGTTTGCCAAGTCTGTTGCATACTGTTGGTGATTCTATACCTGCTTCATAGGTCCTTCCCAGGACTCTAAGAATACGGCAACGTCACACCTTTCTGTATTTGGAGTTTAGGCATCACCTCTGTGGAGGAGCACTGTCTTGTGAGGCTAAATCTGAGAGGGATATATTCCAAGGTCTTCAATGACTGCCTGGAATTAAAGACCACATAAAAATGCCGATCATTTGATTCTACTTTCACTTAAAGCGCTCATGTTTGGTGGCCATGATGTTTTTTGAAGCACATGCTATTTTTCATTTGTTTGTTTGTTTGTTTGTTTTTTTTCAGAAACATGAGACCATTTAATAGCTATCTAGTTCATAGATAGTAAATAATCTTACTCCAATCAGTAAATAATCTTCTAACAGTATATATTCTTTTAAGTCTAACTTTCTCTTGGCATACATTCTTTTAGAAACATTCATACTGCCTTTTATTTGTAGGGTCCTGTTTGTCAATTTTAATTCATTATTAATGCTCAATGAAGTTTTATTTTATATAAATTTGGGTGCTTGCCCACATATAGCTTTAAAGAATCCTTAAACTGCGTATTTCCTTAAGGGTATACACAATACTTAACATATACATCCTGTGTTCCAAAACATGACACATAGCAGGTACTCAGTGCACTTGATTGGATTTTTTTGTCTTTAAGTTTGGGACTTCGGCCTTTGTTTCATTTAAAGGCGGCACCTGCAGCTCCCTTTTGACACATCTAAATTTCCATCATGGTGACTCTTGTGTTCCTAGACCACTATGTCACACAGTAGCTTAGACACAGGCACTATACAACTGTGAGAGTTGGCTGGCTAGCTGAGGCAGGTGACTGACAGAAGGTAGCATTTCCAGTGTGGATACACTGGGGCAAATGGATGATTTCCACCTGGGGAAAGTAAAGCAAGAAGTATGAGGTTTTAGTCACAGTACTCAGATAAGTGCAGGGTTTAAGACTTAAAAACCATTTTGTTCTGGAATTTTTCACTTAACAGTTTTTTCAGAGTAAGGTTTGGGCGATTGGAATAGCAAAAGATGAACGAATGGGTAAGGAGGGAGTTACCACAAAGCTGTCCTGTCCGTTATATCTGTGGTGCCGACACAGTCCTGTCCTGGAACAGCTCACACTGTGGCTAATTGTGTGTTCCAGTGCTGGTCATGCTTTCCCCAAACCCAGTCAACTACACTGCAAACCCACCATTGACTAGCCAGTTTAGTGAATTTAGTCATTTACTGAATTTTGGTGGAGAGAATGGTCACTAAGTTAGACAAATAAGTGGGAAAGCAAAAAACCTTTCTCCAAACCATTTCATGTAGCCCTTCAGTGGAGTTTATTCTAAAATTATTATGCACACAGCAAACAATCAACATATATTGCCCTAGGTTTCAAATGCATAGTTTTTTTTTTTTCCAATTCGATATAACTGAGTTGGTGAGCTCTAGATTCAATGAGAGACTCTGCCTCAAAAAATAAAGTAGGGAGTGTTTGAGAAGACACATGATACTGCCTTCTCAGCGTGCATGGGAGTGCACCCGCATGCACTTTCATATGGACACATGCACACAAATGCATACATATACCATAACATAACACCACACGCACAATAGTAATATTAATAATGACAGTAATAATAGCCACTCCTCTTATTTACTGGACACTCAGTAAACACATACCCAAATTTTAAAGCCTCCTCTCTTTCAGGGCCATGCACATCTCCAGCTTTCCATAAACTTTTTTTCCTTGCTTTCTGCTTTCACCAGGAATCATAATTCCCCTTGTCGATTAACCTCAAGATGTCAGCCGTTCTTTCTCTAAGAATCTATTTTCTAATAACAGTAAACTTCACTTTCTCTGACACCTCCGTTTCTCTCCTTTGCTCACAGTCTCTTTCACACTGAAAGAAATGGAGGTTCTCACCCCAGGGACATGGCTCGTCTGCACCTCACCCGGCAGGTTAGCATTTACAGCCCTGCTTGGCTCCAGAAGCTTGAATTTTAATTCTGCTGCTCTACGAAGCACTCATAAATTTTCCTTAATTCTATTTTCCATAATACCAAATCTAAATATCAGCCATGAAACAAAAGGAGTGAGAACAGGATACCTGAGCTCTCCCTCCCCCCCCCCCCGTCCCGTTTTCTTTCTTAGCTCAGAGCAAAACAGGCGCGCAAGTGGATTGAACTCCCTGGCCATGATAAGTATCAAAATGAAGAGAATTCGGAGGGAATGGAGCAGATAGAGTCCGGAATTCCCAATGTAAGAGGTGCTCACTTTCAGAAAGAGCCTTGAATTTATCTACATCTTAATGTCTTTCCACATTTTAAAATACTAGTTGAAAGGGGGATTTGGGCAGGCATCCTGGCCAAAGTAAACATTCAACACACTGTTAGACCAGAATTTTATTATACTCGAGTTCACAGGCGTCCCTGCTGCTGCTGTTCCCAGTGCCTGACCAGAGACTGGTGAATCAGGGGTTGTGTCTGAAAAGAAGACGAACAGGACTGGGGGAAAGTTCCACCTCTCTCCCTGTGTGTTTGAAGAGGCATCCTGTACCTGTGGTAACAGCAGTAGGAAGACATAAAAACCTGCCCTAAGTATTGACTCAGCCTCATTTTTTTTTTTAATACCTCTGGGACAATGTTGTTTGCTTTTGCCCTCTTTAATGCTGTAGACATTTATATTTTCATGTTGTCATGGAAACAAATTTCAAGTCAAGTGATTTTGTGCATTATTGTGGAATCAGCCGTCTCCTGCAGTCATCCTGAGATATAGAGATATAGGCTGCGGACAGAAAAAGATTAAAGAAGCAGGCTGGTGCGGGTGTGTTTATCAACGGGACAAGAACATACACAAGGAAGGGTGATGTCATAGTGTAAGTAGTTTAGAGGTTCTGGCAAGTACATGGGTGGTAAACCATGACTGTAGTCAGCTTTCAAAAAGAGGTTGGGCTACGTGTAACGTGGGGAGAGATCTTTTTTTTTTTTTTAATTTTTATTCTTTTAGTATTAGTTACAGTTTGTTAACTTTGTATCCCAGCTGTATCCCACTCCCTCTTTCCCTCCCAATCCCATCCTCATCTCCTCCCTGCCCCTTTCCAAGTCCACTGATAAGGGAGAACCTCCTCCTCTTACATCTGATACTGGTTTATCAGGTTTCTTCAGGACTGGCTGCAAAGTCCTCCTCTGTGTCCTAGCAAGGCTGCTCCTCCCTGGGGGGGGGGGGGGGAGGGAGGGAGTCCGCCATCTAGTTCATGTCAGAAACCGTCCCTCTTCCACTTGGATACTGAGCTACCAAGGACTACATCTGAACAGGGGTTCTAGGTTGCATCCATACATGGTCCTTGTTTGGAGAAACAGTGTCATAAGAGACCCCTGTGCCTAGATATATTTGGTCCTTGTGAAGCTCCTGTCCTCTCCAGGTCTTATTAACCACCCCCCCTTTTTTTATTCCCTGCATTCTGCCAGAGTCTTAATATCTGCTTTGATACACTGCTAGGTAGTCTTTCAGAGTCCCTCTGTGGTAGGCTCCTGTCCTGTTACTTGTTTGCTCCTACACCCAATGTCTACGTGGGGAGAGATCTTAGTTGTAGTATTTTTCAAGAAATAATGGGACTCAAATAGTCTAGTAGCTATTGATCCTGTTTAGAAAAAAAAAGTCTTCTTTCTTCTTTAGTGTCCCCATTTGTTAACTGGAAATAATTAACGAACAAGCACTCTACTAAGCTGTGAAGAAAGAATAATGTCATGTGGGGAAACAGAGTCAGCCCCTCCTTGAAGCCAGCCTGAAAGCAGAGACTCAAAAGGCCCAGAGGTAGAGATGAGCAGGAGGCTGTGCAAAAACCTGGTGGGGTCTACCCTTCAGCTCTGGGTCTTCTCTTCCTGCCTCCTGCCTCTGACACTGGTTCTGTGTCTGCTCCTACCTCCTGCAGGCTTGGTTCCCCGTCTCAGCAGAACATGGATCCTGTAAGCCTAGGAGAGCCAAACTGGCACTCAGAAATATGTAACTGTTTTCCTTAGTTCCTGGCATAAATGGAGGGAGAGGGTGGGAAGGAGAGGGGGAGTTAACACGGGCTCGGGACTGTTTATTTTTCTGCCAGCTGCAACATGCTACCCTCACAGGGGATCACCTAAAACCAGTTATGGTTTAGGTTGGAGGGGGGGATGTCAAATTTAAGCTGCAGGCTTGGCCTCTCTCAATGAATTACGACCTTGTCAAGAACCTTTTTTTTTTTTTTTTAAATCAATGCAGGTTTTCTATCAAATCAAATACCTGCACACTAAATTATGTTTTTGGTGCCAGGCTGGCTCTCAAAAAAAAAAAAAAAAATTCTTCTTTGCTAGTTTTTTCCATCCTCCTCCCCTTCTTCACTGTGATACAGGCTGGTTTTGTTCATAAGAAGCAATTGCAAAGCAACCGGCATACTTAGTGGGGACATATGGAGGACAATTGTCTTTGCCATCCTGTGTGCAGGTGATGCCGCTGTCTACCATCTTTCTCTGCGGCTGATTTACAGAAGAGCCCCCAGAAGATTGCCGAGAGGTGTTTGGGATCTTCGGCCCAGTTGCACAGGATATACACTTGCTTTCAGCCAAGAGATGTTTTATTTTCAAAATTAAAGACATCTTTACCCAGTGTGATTGTGACGAATGATGTGAGTTTCCAGCTCTGATGGTGGGGCAGAAGTTAAAGAATTAGATAATCTTTTTTAACTGCACTTTTTGAGAGACTCCTCCCTCTCATCAGACTTGACACATTTGAACAGATTTTGAAGAGAACAGGAATCATTCCTCCCCCCTCCTTCCTTCTTTCTTTCTTTTATTTAGCATTCTTTCTCTTTTCTCTTTCCTTTACATCTTCCTCTCCTCCTTTCTCCTACTATATCTTTTCAACAAGAAAGGAAACTTTGGCCTCTGTGTGTGTGTGTGTGTGTGTGTGTGTGTGTGTGTGTGTGTGTATTATTAAAGGAGAAGGTGATTTTGAAAGGGGGGTGTTACGGAAATATTAGGGCATTTTGGGAAGGCTTGGAAGGGTATAAGGACTGGATACAATGAAAATACATTACTTGTGTATGAAATTCTCAAACAAACAATAATTTAAAAAAAATTTTTTTAAAGGAGATGGTTCAGTTGGTAAAGCTTTTGTCTTTTGAGCAAGAAGATCCAAGTTCCATTCCCAGAAGACAAGTTTGTTTGTTTGTCTGTTTGTTTTAAAGCTGGGGATGATGGTTAGCCCCTGTTGTTCCAGTACTGAGAGGCAGACATATGCAGATCTCTGGGAATTTCTGGCCAGAAAGCGTGACCTTTTTGAGGAGTTCCAAACCAGTGAGAGATCCAGTTCCTTAAAGATGGTCAACAGTGCCTAAGGAGCATCAGCTGAGGAGATGTACAGTGGCCTTCAAACACACACACACACACACACACACACACACACACACAAACACATAGAGGTACACAGGCATGGAGGCACATATACACAAATGCACCAACATGCACACACATACACAAACATGCACACACATACACAAAAGGAAAAAAAAAACTTACCTGTCCCCAGCTCCCCAGCTCCCCAGCTCCCCAGCTCCCCAGCTCCCCAGCTCCCTAGCTCCCCAGCTCAGGTTCCTCCTGATAGACTGGCTTTCTAATTCTAGAAATGACTTTATTTCCTAAACTGATTAGACATAGAAGTGCATGCCCGGAACACTCTCAAGACAGTCAGTGGAGCTGAGGCTGCTTGCCTAAAATTGTAACAAAATGAATTTTTAGCTCTGGTGTATCTGTGCATTAGCATCCGTACAGCGCCAAAGCCACAGAGGCCAGCTGCCCAAAGTTGGCACCCAGGTGGTCCTTCGCATGGTCCCGGAGTCTTTATTTGATGGCTTTTCAATTAAATGCTATGTATACTTCACAGCATGTACACATGCAGGCAGAATCGTGGTTCCTAGGCAGGAAAGCCACTGGGTTAACGGAAGAGAACAAAGATAACAATGATACAGGATACACTGAGTCTCATAACGGGGACAACAGGTTCAGAGTCACCTGCCTTACCCCAGTGGCTCTTGAGAAAAGTTGCCTGCATGAGCCGTTGAATCTTTTCCTTATTTGCTTTGGATAGTGTTGACACTGATCTGGGTTTCAGAGATAGGCTCCCACTGTTTAAGCACATTCATGAAGCTCACCCTCCTGGCTTCAGTGACTTCAACAGGAATGGCATTGAGACCTAACCCTCCCTGATAAGAACACTGAGCATAGGATAAAACCAGAGTTTAAGCCAAGAGTGAGGAGCCTGAAGTTTGTGTCACATGAATTCAAAGATCAACACTTTTCCAAGTGGTCAGTGGTCAGAAGTGTGAGTGACTTCATGAAACCCAGGACCAAGCTCCGAGGCAGAAGCAGCAGCCACTCTTTGGGGACAGCGCGTCTTTAAGACTGTGTAGTGGGGAAGTCTATGCTTAGCCGGGCACATGTATTCCACCGTGCTCCTTTCGTCCCAGCAGAATCTGAGGGCTAGACCTGAGTGATATGCTGTGTGTGGGTAAAGTGGTTTGGGTAAAGTCCCGTAACTAAGATGTCTCATGCCTTCTCATCTCTCTGCTTCCCGTCAGCATCCCATAACTCTACGACCACAAGCAGACCCAATGGTTCGAGTCCAAAGGTAGTGAGCCTTGGAGGCAAACGTGGACAGGTGTCCTCTGACAGACACTGACAGCAGATGGCATTTAAGATGGAACCAGACCTCATGGTGCTCTATGGTGTGGATACTGGGGTTTATCAAAGTGTGTGTGTTAGTCTACTACTTCACACAGTGTAGGAGCTGGCCACTTGGAGATGGGTGCTAAGGCGGCTTCATGGTTGGCAGGCGACTTGTAGGAAAAAGAGAGAACAAAATAATGTTAGTCAAGATGACCTGACGTATAAAATGTCTAAACATCTGAGGAAAATAAACAGAAAAACAGTGAACAAACGAACTCTGGGGTGAAATCATTCCATCCCAAATAAACACCTACAAGAATTAATTTATAGAAAAGTCAGCATGCTCACCATGTCTGTGATGTATGCCATTAACACAGCCATTTGGCACGGTAGAAATAAACTTTGAAAGTCCCAAAATGGGATATAACAGATAAACATGAAGAAAGTGGCAAATCTGAAAGCTGGGACTTGGGTTTTGTACTCACTGGCACCTGGAGCCAGCCTCAGTATCAGACTATTTCAATTCTAATCCTACAGGAGCCAAAACAGAAACACCTACAACTTGCTTTTACTCCAGAACCATCATCATAGATATGCCCCACCCCTGCTGCCAGGCACACTCAGAACAGTTCACACCCGACTTTCTTCCTGGCTACCACCATCTTGAAAGTCATAACAGATTTTCAATAAAACACCAACATTTTCCTTTTATATTTTGCTCTAGAAGTAATACATTTATGCTTTGTATGAAGAGCTAATAATAGAAGTGTATTTGTGGGATAGAGAGATGGCTTGGTGGATAGCATGCCTGTTGTGTGAACATAAGGACTTGACCTTGGATTTTGGACCCCCACCCATGTCAAAACATGGTGGCTTGGGACCTCTATGTTGAGGGGACTGATACATCCCTGGAGTCTTCTGGCCAGCCAGTCTAACCAAGTCAGCAAGCTCGAAGTTTTAGTGAGATAGTCTGCAAAGAGTAACGTCGAGATTGACTGAGAAAGACGCTCAGTGTGGACCTCTGCCCCCGCAGATGCATGTGGGTATACCTGCAATGGCACATGTGCACACCATACACTCAGAAAAGGAAAAGGTGCACGAGGGTATGCAAGAGAGAAAGGAGATGTTGGAAGGCACCTTGACACGAGGAAGATAATCCCAGTAAAGCATGAGTGAGATCTGGCTTAGTTAACGACAGAAAACCTTTAAAATGCATGTAGAATGGCACCGGGATAATGACAAGCTTTACACATGCCAGGCCTTCAAGAACACAGTTAGTATCTTTGTGAGAGGCAAAATATGAACTAAAAGATCAGGCTAGCTCTGGGTCTGAGGCTGTTAAATGTCATATTAGTGCTCTATGGATGCTGAGAAATAACTGCCAATTTTTATGTCTACATGTTTCTATACTATTCACAATTTATATTGTTTAAATAGATTATATTTACAGTAAATGTTCATATATCATGTACATTTTATTCATTTATCATTTCAAAAAACATAAGAACAGTGAACTGCCAACTCCAAGTTATGACTGTTGATCTGTAGACAGCAAGATCTGAATGCAAACAGGAAGGGGTCAATTCAGAAGAATTTTTGTCAAGTAGAAAATGGCTGCATTTAAATGTCTTAGTTCAAACATAGGTGGATGGTAAGAAATTGATGACTACTCTCCAGGATCTCCCTTTTTATTTCCTTTCTTTTTTCCCACTAGAAAAAAAAATCAACAGGAATTGGAGATTTGGTTACATTTGAGAAGACAGGATGGAAACCTTAGAAGCAAATCTTAGGAATACAGCTTGTTGTTGTTTTCATTTTGTTTTTGTTTTCTTAAGCTAATTGAATCATGTTCTACTCAGCATCTATGACAGAAAAACACAAGCCTACATTCATCATGAAAACATAGCAAATTCTTTAGCTAATAAAGGAAGACATTGTATTCCATCCATCTCCCTCCATTGGGAGGGACATTCAGCACTGGGCATTGAATTCTCTCTCTCTCTCTCTACCCAGGGTCTCCCTTACACCACCCATAGCATGTACCTGCTGATTAAGCAGTCCTTAAACTAAGCACACTTTATAACCTCATCCATCTTTTGAATTTGAACTGGGGTATTTGGGATTATGGTGCATGTCTTCTTGGAAATTAACTACCAAGGAAGACAGCACTCTGGAACATGACCTTCTTCAAAAGGATTTAAAACCATGCAAATGAGGGGCGCTAGAAGACAGGCCTTGTCATGGCTGAGAAAATGGCCTCAGTCTGCTGATAATTACCTACTTTCAAGTAATGTTACCATGTGGGGATTGATGCTTTCAGACCACATGAATATAGCCATCCCATAGTCACATGTTATTTCTATTCTGGAACTTTTGCTGAAAAAGAATCGTGAAAATAAAACTGGGTTACTGACTTTGGCTTCTTGGCACCAAGACAAGGCAGTGAAGATAAACTTAATTTTATTATGATTATTATTAAATAAAGATTTGGGAGAACAGCAAGGGTATATTTGTGATAGAAATTATAAGAAATTTATGTAAATAACCATGTAGATTTCATACATCCCTTAGGCTCCAACAAATATTTCAAATCACTACTGCCTCTTGGGAAATTGATTTTTTTTTCTTCCTCTATTTGAAGACTTATCATCCTTGGGGTTCCCACTAAATTGGGTCCAAATTGAAAAAGTATTTTCAAGATGAGAATCAGGATTTCAAAATCAAAACGCTTTCTTGTTAAGGAATGGCTTTTCCTTTTCAGAGCTGGACTTTTAAATTTTGGAGTTGTAGTTTTATTTTTATTGCAGTACCCCTCTACCTGAATTCTTCTTTTTCTACACTCTCTGCTGTTGGAGGTAGTGCATTTTCTATGAGCCCAGCAGTGTAGAACGGTAAGAAGAATGTCATGATACCTTTTGAGTTTCAGATCAAATCCTTCAGCTCCTGCTGACATGTGGTGTAAATATATTGCCTTGCTTCTCTGAGAATCAATGATTCTCTGGGAAATAGGAATTATATAATACACTGAAACTATCTTCAAAGGTCGATTTGATCATATCAAATGATCAATTACCAGAGAAAGTGAACTGTGAACTACAAAGGCTCACATGATAGTGTATAGTTTGTGCAAACTTAGTTTTGAGGAAGGGCCTGATACTTATCTCCAAGGCACCTTGATAACAAACTAAGACTAAATTGCAGTATTGAGGAGCTAGAAAGATGGCTCAGCAGTTACAGGCATTTGCTGCTCTTCCAGAGGACCCAACTTCAGTTCCCAGCACCCACACTAGGTAGCACACAACTGTCTCTAACTTTATAATTTCAGCTGTAGGGTATCTGACATTCTCTTCTGGTCTTCTGGGCTCTCTGTGAACACACACACACACACACACACACACACTAAATAAAATAACCACAACTTAAACTGCTGAGCTGAGCATAGTGAGTCACTCCTGTAATCCCATTGCTTGAAATGTGGAATGCTGAGGCAGAAGGATTATCCTAAATTCAAGGCCTGAAAGGATTATAAAAAGAATCCCAGGCCAGCCTGAACTGAAGAGAGAGATGCTGTCTAAAGAAATAGGGGAACAAATAAATAAATGAGAAATAAAATAACAGTTTAAAAAATTATTTAGTCCAAGAAGCAGATGCTAGGCACACATAACTGTAAACAGTGATCACACCTAGGGCAGAGGGAAGGGAATGTTCTAGAAAACGTAAAGTGAAACATCAAAAGCATATTAGAAGGAGGAGGTAATGGAAGACAAGGGTTGAGAGTGCTGAAATTTGAACCATGTCATTACTTCTTTAGAAATTAAATTCCTGGTAGCCAGCAGTGGGTGACTCCATTGCCTTGTTCTCCTAGCACAGAAGCTGAAAGGCTTAATTAATTTCACAGACAATTGTCCACACAGCTGAAGCCTTACCCTTCTTCCCACCCCAGTGAAGAATGCAGATATCTCTTGCATGCAATGGGGAAGATTTCTTCTAAGAAGAGAAAATGCCAGCATATAATGTGAAGCCGGAGTCCTGAGTAATATTGTAAAAGCGCGTCTATGTGTTTGTTCTCAAGCGTCCTGCTGTTTTACAGGGGAGCTCAGATTCTTGGGGTCCAAACGGGACTTAACATACACTTCTAGGGCTTCTAGGGCTTTTCCCAAGTGGCTGGCTGCTACTCTCCACTTTGTCCTAAAGGATGACAGATGACTCTGGGAAGATTAGTACATTAAGAGAGAAAAGTAGGGGGGATGAGGACCCTCATGCTCGTCTATGAAGACTGAGCTCCTGAGATCCTTTGTGTGGAAAACAACGGAATTTTGGGACAGATGACCCAGTGCCTAGTTACACCCTGGAGTTTATTTGCACTAACAGGGAACTGTCAGGTGATTAGCATTTCTCCAGGCAATCTGCTGTGCAAGCTTGTTTATAAAACACCAGGGAAAGGAGTGGAAAGTAATGCCCTTCCCACTCAAGCTTCCAGGATCACTGCTTTATTTTACCTGTTGCTAATGTCCACTTTGTGACACGTTTTGTCTGCTGAAGAAGAAGCAGAAGCAGAAGCAGAAGAAGAAGAAGAAGAAGAAGAAGAAGAAGAAGAAGAAGAAGAAGAAGAAGAAGAAGAAAAGCTCTCTGCTTCTCCCTGTTCAAGAGACAGCCACATCTTTTCATGCAGTGCCAGCCTCCTCGCTTAGACAGGATGGTGAAGGTCAGAGTGAACAGAGTTGGCCCTATTAGACAGCTGGTTACCAGGGCTGCCTAAGGCTCTGGCAAAGTGTACGTCGTTACCATACATGACCCCTTCATTGATCTCAACTACATGGTCTACATGTTCCAGTATGACTCTACCCATGGCAAGTTCAAGGGCACAATCAAGGCTGAGAATGGCAAACTTGTCATCAATGGCAAAACCCATCACCATCTTCCAGGAGCGAGATCTCACTAACATCAAATGGGGTGATGCTGGTGCCAAGTATGTTGTGGAGTCTACTGGTGTCTTCACCACCACGAAGAAGACCAGGGCCCACTTGAAGGGTGGGGCCAAAAGGGTTATCATCTCTCTGTCCCTTCTGCTGATGCCCCATATTTATGGTGGGCATGAACTATGAGAAGTATGACAACTCATTCAAGATTGTCAGCAATGCTTCCTGTACCACGACTGCTCAGCCTCCCTGGCCAAGGTCATCCATGATAACTTTGGCATCGTGGAAGGACTTATGACCACCATCACTGCTACCCAGAAGACTGTGGATGCCCCCCGCCGCCCCTGTAAAGTTGTGGTGTGATGGCTGTGGGGCTGCCCAAAACATGGTCCCTACATCCACTGGTGCTGCCAAGGCTGTGGGCAAGGTCATCCCAGAGCTGAATGGGAAGCTCACTGGCATGGCCTCCCATGTTCCTACTCCCAATGTGTCTGTCGTGGATCTGACATGCCCACTGGAAAAACCTGCAAAGGTTTTTGACATCAAGAAGGTGGTAAAGCAGGCATCCGAGGGCACACTAAAGGGCATCCTGGGCTACGCTGAGGACCAGGTTGTCTCCTGTGATTTCAACAGTGACTCATGAATATGGCTAAAGCAACAGGGTGGTAGACCTCTTAGACTACATGGCCTCCAAGGAGTAAAAAGCTCTGGACCACCCAACCCAGCAAGGACACGAGAGCAAGAGAGAGGCCCTCTGCTACTGACGAGTCCCTGTCCCAACTCAGCACCTGACACTGCACATCTCCCTCACAGTTTCCATCCCATAGTTCCCCTGGATAGAGGGAGAAGCCCAGGGAGTCCATTGCTCTTGAGTATCATCGATAAAGCTTATTGCACCCCAGAAACAAGAAAGGAAGAAAGAAAGAAAGAAAGAAAGAAAGAGAGAGAGAGAGAGAGAGAGAGAGAAAGGAAGGAAGGAAGGAAGGAAGGAAGAAAGAAAGAAAGAAAGAAAGAAAGAAAGAAAGAAAGAAAGAAAGAAAGAAAGTTGCAGTCTGCATGAATCTGTCCAGTGTGTTATTTATAGTTTTGCAGCCACGGCTCTTTATGATAAAAACGTAAAACCTTCCTGTAAAAATTCCTTATTCTCAGTAAAAATTACCCTTGTATTCCCCTTTAAAAATATCTCTGATGTTGCTCTGCAGCCTCCATACTTGGATGCTGATACTAATCAAGAGCTGCATCTTTGGTGTGTACTTCAGGGTCATGCTTTAAATTCACTTTTTTGTTGTTGTTGTTGCAAATTGACTTCTTCCACTCCAACTAATTACCTCACAGAACCAGACTCTGAATACATGAGAGTGGATGTCTGCTCCAACACGTTCCCCAGTGAGGAAGTGTGGCCGGGCAACAGCTTTAAGTGGACTTGATTTCTCTTTAAAATCTTCACTCTCTGGGATTAAAATCTTGAGATGAAACATCTGGATTTCAGAGGTGTCCCTGGGGACTGAAAGTAACAGTTCCGTGGAATACATATCGCACATAATATGGCCTTGTTATTTCTATATTAGCACTACCCCAGCCGGTGCCTGCAGTTAGCATGTCAGTCTCCTGACACGTCATTAATAAACAGGTAATTTCATAACTGATTTCCAGCGAGTGTCATGTTGAAAACCACCTGGGTTTTAGTTTTCACTAACATTAAAGGGACAAGCTAGAGGGAGGTTGTTATTATTAAACTGGGACTAATTTAATTGAATAATGATTCAAATCAGCAAAAATAAATGCATATGCAGAAGGATAAAAGAAGTTTCCAGGCCAACGGATAGGTCTGGATCCACTAATAAAAGTGGGACTATGCCTTCCCCTTTTCCCCACAAATGGACCACATTTGGAGTGATTCTGAAATGGTGCCTACTGCCTCTGGGAAAGTTCCAGAAACACCAAGGAAGTAATCATTGGGGGATTTTATAAAAAATAAAATAAAATAAAATAAAATCTATGAGTTTAAAATTGTGACATATGAAATTAGGTCATATGGATTTTAAATGAATATTGAATAGAAAATGCCATTAAAGATTAAAAACACACCGAGGTCGGCCATTGACAGTGGTGCCTTTAGATCTAACCAAGTCTGTAGTGACAGAACACAATAGGCTCCTTGTCAAACATAACTCCAATAGAATCCATGCTTTGGCCTGGGCTGAAACTTTTTTTTCTTACTTATCTGTGTTACTTTTCTTACTACTATGATCAAAAACCTGATAAGAAGCAACTTTAGGAAAGAGCTTGTTTGGGGATACAGGTCTCGGGAACACCATCCATCAAAGTGGAGAATGGCAAGAAGAGCCGGAAGCTGCTGGTAGTATTTCTTCTGCAAGCAGGAAGTAACAGGAGAATAAGAGGTAGATCTGGTCTATAAAATCCCAGGATGCTCATAGGGAACCTGTTCCTCCAAAAAGGCTCCACCCACAAAGCATTCTACAACCTTCCCAAACAGCATGACCAGCATGTCTCACTGTGCTAAAAACTTGAGCTCATGGAGGCAGTTTTGCATTCAAAATACATCAGCACTGTTCTATAGGCATCATTCCTGTTACCCTGGAAAACAGTTGAGCAATGGCACAGTCTTTCCCACAACATCAGAGTGGAGTCATTCTTGTTTCCTCAGGACCTGTTTGTCTTGCATTTTCTGGAGGAATTTTTCACATCCCAAAGCTAATCCATCACTTAATATCTTGGTCTTTGCCTTCTGCTCACATGAGCAACAACATAGATGGGAGCTGATGTAGAAATTTTCTGCTTTACCCATTTGCCTTCTACCTAGAACAAACTCATATGTCACTCATTTTTCTGTGACCTCCTCACCCCTTCTCAGCTTACACTGACCTGCTTTCCATATTCTTCAAGCTTGCAAGAGTATGCTGTCATAAAATCTACTAGGTGGTGGGGGTGTTAAAGGAATGCTGATCAAAGAACAGACATTCTTCAAACTAAAAAGACAGTATTTTTTTTACAGAGAAGGGTTCAACTATTAGCATAGATTCTCAAATATGGAAATAGATAGTACATTTGTGGACTGAGTCAAGAGGAAATCAAAACCAAGGAAAATTACTCTACAGCCTTAGACTGTACCCACTCTACAACTGAGTTTCTAATTAGGGTAATACAATTTCCTGTGAATTGATTTCCCTGCCCTGTAAGGAGTGGGGGAGGTCATCAGACTTAAGAAGAAAACAACACCCAAGTCTCAGGAAGTCTCTAAAAACTATCAAGGTTCACAAGGCCCCTTCTCAAAGTTACTTAAGCCACAATGATTTCTGGGGGGATTCCTCCACCAGCTGCCTGCAAGTTGTGCAAGAAGCCCCAAAGAGACAGCACTCCTGAATCAACACCCATGCCTGAGACGGCCTTCCCAGTGAAGTAGCTTCAGTTGAATCATCCATGCTTGTGTAACTAACCACTCAATTATTTTTCTGTAAGTAAGCCTCACACAAGACAGCATAACACTATATCCAGAACAGTAAGGGAATCACCTTCTTACTTTAGAAGTTCATTGATGCGCTCAAGAAAGAGGCACAAAGGCTTTCTTGTCAGTTCTTTGAGAGCTATAAAAGGACATTTTTACACATGCTAAGCCTTACCTTTCCAATCTACAAAGTGGGTTTAGATGGAGTTAAGCGAAAAAGCATCTATTTTCAATTTCACACTTTTCAGAAATCAGGAATTTGGAATGTTTATGATGCTGCTAAGAATTATTCTAACATGACATTGTTCTCTAGGGCAAGGTCCAAGAATGAATACATGTCCACAATGCCAGTCACATGTTTCTTGTGTGAGATATCTATCTGAGTGATCAAAAGTAACTATCCTCATACCTCTTGATTCTTTATAGTTCATTAAGTAGCAAACATTTGCACCACATAGAAAAGTCAAAATAAACATTAAAGCATTTAGAAAATAAAATTTTAAAACTTAAAGTTATTTAATATATGTTTAGATAGCCAAGTGTAAATATAGCAATCAAAAATTTAAAAAATAACATAAGGTAAGCCTAAAACAAATGTAAATCTGCAATTTTGGTCTTTATGTCCTCACCAAACACATGCTCATATCCTGTTTAAAGTAAGTCTCCTCTGCTCACCTCTGCATGGTTACCTGAAGATTTTCCCTCAGTGTGAATCAAGATATTACATGAAAGAAACAAAGAGACATATTTACCAAATCACCTACTTAATTCTGCCTGAGTGTCTCATGCAAAGGTAATTATGTACTTTGTTGTGGCTTGAAAATAAAGTGCCCCCATTAGTTTCATGTGTTTGAACATCTGGTCCCCTGGTTGGTGGCACAGTTTGGGAAGGTTACAGAAACTTTAGGAGGCAGAGCCTTGCTAGAGGAACTACTTAACTATGGCAGGCTTTGGAGTTTTATAGCATTGTCTCACTTCCTGTTCTTTCTTCCTGCTTCCTGTGTATGGATGAAATATGATCAGTCTGCTTCCCGAGTGTCTACCTGGCCTCATAATCCTGCTAACATCATCCCAGACATAATAAATTGTACCTCCACTCTGGAGCTATAGACCCAAATAAGTCTTTTCTCTGTAAACTGATTATTGTCAGGGCATTCTATCACAGCAACAGAAAGATAAGTAAGATACAACCATGTTGTGTTATGGTTCTGCCAAGGAGAGAACCAATGGAGCACATGCAGATGTTTAAAAAGACTAATTATGGGGATAACCAGATGTGGTCATGGCTCCAAGGATGTCCACAGTTTATTGATACAATCTTTAGAGTCAGGAGAACCACTGGTGTATATCAGCTTGAGTTTGGGGAGCCTGAGAACTGGGGATGACTGGACAGACGCTATGGTCTGAAGACCTGTCTTCTTATTCTATTCATGCCCACATCAAACAGCATTTCCTTGAGTTCCACTATTTTCAATGAAGCAAGGTATATACCCAGAAATATTCCTTTACCAGCTTTCAGAGTATCCTTTAACCAATTACACTCACATCTTTCATTAACCATCACGGCACCCAGCCAAGAGATGCCTGGCAATGTCTGGACATATATTTGGTTGTTACAACTGGGAAGATGGATGCTGTTGCTCTAGGGACTTCCATTTGTCCTATCTGCCAGTATGTAGATGCTGCTACACTGCATCCCAGTCATCACCACCACCGTCATCATCTAGCTCCGAATGATAGTGCACCGAAGTACAGAAATTTTTCCTCGGACTCTTCAGTAGAGGCACTGACAAAGCTACCAGCTTGCAGAACTATGTCAGCCAGAAATCTTTGATAGGGAAGGTATAGTTTCATCTAAGCCTCACGTTGTTCCATTCCCAAAGCAAAATGTTACGCTCCTCAGAATCTCTGGGGAATCTTGAAGCCTACAGCTTTGGGTGAAATGCAAATTTCTTAAAATATTTATCCATCCATAAGTGGCTACATTTTTGACATTATTATAGGGTTTCTCAGTGTTCCGTATTATTAAAAAATATTTATTTGGTTTCTAAGATTACTGCTTTCTGACCACAGAAAATTCAATTACTGAAAACTGCAGCTATCAAATTGGTTGAAAATAAATAGCCTTTTATCCAAAGCTGGCAAAGACTGGTTCACTTTTAATACATAGCTATTTAAAAAAAAAAAAACTAAAATAATAATAAGAAAACATGCTCACTGCAAGCTGATGGACTGCAAAGTGAGAAGCGAAGCAACATTTTACATCATTGGGTTTTATTTGAAGTAGGATAGAAAGGAGTTGGGCAAAGAGGGCATAATTTTCAATTTTTTTTTCTCTTTTGTTTTCTAGGACAGAAGAAACATGAACCTTCTAGCCAATGGAAATCGCTTTCTCCTGCTTTCCCTCCATCTCTGCTTGAAATGTTTAGTAATATACAGGAAATGTGCTAAGTGAGACCTACAAACGTGGGCTTCCAAGATCCAAGCTAATTACGTGCTAAGCAATCTGTGGCAGCAAGCAGCATTGCCAAGGAGCCAGAGAGGATGTTGGAGCAGGATGCCTGTCAGGATCTCTCTTTTCCCCTCCTATTTGCATTTTAGTCTTTCCTACCCAACACATATTTTCCTTTTTCTAGAAAGAACGGAGATCCACGTTTCCTTAGCAAAAACCAATAAACAAACAAGAATGGATGTCTGAAAATCCAGATCCACTTTGAAGGAAAACATGGAGAATGATAAATGGCTGTTGTCCCACTATGTGCACATGCCTGGGCTCTCTTCTAGTCGAGTACATGTGCTTCAAGCTTATTGTTAAACTTGGGCAAAATAACTTATACATCACAAGAAAAATGGTGCCATTGCAGAATCTAACGGCTAATATGTTTGTGAACTCCAAGGGTATTGCTCATCCAGGTCAATTTTCTGAGAATGACCTGATGGCTCTTAGATAAGGATGCTCATGAGAAGTGTAGAGAAGAAGAACCAGGTTGTGTCACTTGCTGTACTTCACCAGCATGGGTGAATGTATGCAAATCATGAAACCTCAAGAGATACAGTTCCTTACCTACAGAATAAAGTCACTGGGGGGGAGGGGGGTTGAAAGGGCATTTTGAACTCCCTGACGTTTTGTCTTTCTGGAAAGGCACTCCAGTGGCATAATTCACATGGCACAATTTGATTGCTGAGCCAGCATGGACACTGAAAAAAGCATCTTTTCAAAGTTTAGATTCTATGGCTGTGCACAAATTGTGGTAACAACCCAAGGATGATAATGGCATTTTGAAATGATTCTCCCAAGGACTGCTTTCAACATGATAATTCAAAAGATAATGGTTATTAATCTCAGGCTAGAAAACCAGGACAGTCATGATTTGTGTGCCTAACTGGAATCATTATGACCATTGCCCAGAAAGATAGTTTCTCTTCCTCCCTCCCTCCCTCCCCCCTCCTCTCTCTCTCTCTCTCTCTCTCTCTCTCTCTCTCTCACACACACACACACACACACACACACACACACACACCACTCTTCTTTTAAGAGAGAAGAGGTTGACAAAGACAACTTAATCACAACTGATGTTCTGCCCATGACAAAGCCCATGATACCGAGAGAAGACAGGTCAACTGCTCCACTGGGGACAGGATCCAGATTAAGCTGTGGAAACACTGTCTGCAAGAACAGATCCCTCAAAACAAACAAGAACAAAAATAGAGAACTCCTTCTGTATTCTTGTCTACCTTTCCTAGAAGAGAAGCACAGTCTTCTCATTTTCACCACCTGGTTTTGTGGTCTTACTGATAGGGAATGTGATGACAGACAGTAATAGTTCAAGGACTCCCACTTCAAATGCCTTGACTAGGTTTCTTACTCCTGCTTACCATGCTTTCCTTGGGCTGCATGACAGGTACTAATCTCATCTTTTCCACTCTAGAAAAAAAAATACTCCAAGTCAGGCAGTATTTTTTGTTGCTATTATTTGATAAGATAGGATGACCAGGGAACATATTCTTTTAGGAATTAGGTAAATGCATAGAAAATGTCACTTTTACAGGATTTTAAATGGTCAAATTATGTGCTCAAAGGATATCTCCCACAAGGCAGAATAATTTCATTGCAACTCAGTGGTTTCAGATCAGAGGCGGGTACCATTCTACTAAATGTCTTCAGGGATGGAATTTAAGGAATCTTTAAGGATCACAGGGTCAGCAGTTCTTTGTTAACAGATTCTGTTAGCAGACCTACCCACATGCACATCACTCTACTGTCAAGGCGCCCTTGACTGATGATTGACAGCTCTGTGACGATGGAGCCTGGCAGTGGTCTCTCCCATCAAGGTAGATCAAGGATGAATAGGGAGGTGGGTGATGATCCTTCTCTGAAGTGTTTCACGTCCAATGTAGTTTCTGTCTGGTGATTATGATTGTGTTAACTACCATCACAAGGCTTTTAAATTAACACATAATGTAAAACAAACAAACAAAAAACCCAGAGGTTTATAGTGTTTAGCCCACATAGAAAAATTACAAAGCTCTTGGTAAATTAGGAAATTAGTAGAGGAAAGAAGGTCACATATTTTTTCAAAACTAGAAAAGTAGTTAATTGAAAGAAAAGCTTTGCTTAAATCTTGGTCTTTATTCACTAGACATCAAAATTATTGACATAGATATGTAGATAGATACATACATACATACATGCATATATATATATATACATAGATGATAGATAGATTGATAGATAGATAGATAGATAGATAGATAGATAGATAGGATTGATTGGTGACTGGGCTAAATGTATAATAAAATTGGAAAATTGGACTGGGATAACTGATTATATTGCTCAGAAAAAAAATAGGAAAAGATATTAGGATCACCCTGCTTGTCTCACGTCTTAGATGCACACCATCAAATCAACAGAGAAAGTTGCTACTGAAACAGGGCAAAATGTGTAGGTAACAAACCAAGGTCGGTGAAATTAAAGTCATCACAAAGAAACAACTCAATTACTTCTCAGGTTGAGCCTAAGTGAACACTGTTTTGTGTTAATAAAGGTCAGTAAGTGTTTTTCCATTTTAAGAATGCTTTTTAAAAGTCCAGCTCCATTTAACAACCCTGTTAGTCACCTACTAGTTATCAAGCATGAGGTATGAAGGGAGGAACCAGGGCTCCTCAGAAAAGGGTTCCTGCAATATGAGTGCTGGGGTTGTTGTTCTGATTATGCCTCTATTCATGTGTTTCATTTCATAAGCATAGTTTTTATTGAATGGGAGAAACAAGCAGTCACACTAGAGACATATCACTCCTTTATTATTTTACTTTTTTTTAGAAACAGAAAATTTAAAGCAACAGAGGGAAAACATGAGACCATATTTCCATCTGTTTTATTGCCTCTAGAAATCGTTTGTGCCTTTGTTGAAAAAGGTTTAAACACAGTATAGAGAAAACTAGGGGAAATATGGGTGCAGCCAGCTGCTAAAATCCGTGTGGCAAGAATGAGGGGACTTCCAAGATAGACAAATATATTGTCTGAGCATACATGGCAGGGAGAAAGGCTGAAAACTCCCAGTCTAATCTGCTGTCGATATGATTTCCAAGTTCATCTGGTGGCTGGCTAGGAAACCCAACCGCTGCACGTTTGAGACATAATTACGTGGAAAGAGCAAGAGCGTTGGTAATTTATACCAGTTCATACCCTGTGCTACTTTCCCGGAGATCTGACCCTTTCTCCAACCTCTCCACGACGAAGACCACTGCACTCTCTCACTCCCCAAGCAGAATGGAAGCTGCAGGTTGTACTGGAAACATGGTTTATGGGTAATGTGTCTGTAATGGACTCCCCACTCAAAACCAATAGAGCAGTAGCACAGCCATCAGCAATCAGGCCATAAAATCTGCAGTTGCCTCCTTTTTTTTTTTTTTCTTTCCTTAAAAGGGGCAGGAAGCTAATGGATTTGAAATTGCAGAAGTGGACGACAGACCTTTTTAATAAATGAAAATAAAATCGAGTCTCGGGTTTATGTTGATCTATAGAACTGTGAGTCCCAGAATCCCACACGGGTTCCCTCAGGGTTGATTCCCAGCCTAAACCACCCAACATTTACAGCTGATAAGTGTCTGCTAAAGAGTAATAAAATACAGTGTGTGTAGTTTTAGAGAATGTAACTTATCACATTCATCAAAAGCTCCCCGAAAATGTGTTTATCTAAAAGGCTTGTATGTTTGTGTATATTTCAAATATCTCTGCCGTTAGATTGAGCTCCTTGGGCATTTAAAAGCTAGTTCTGAAAAAGTGTCTTTGGAAACTGTTTGGCTGGGGGTTGATGGTTACATTTCCTTGGATCTGGGCTAATCTTCGGCCTACAGACTTCATACAGATATATACAAATGAGAGGAAGACTGTTGCCTGATTTTTATTTCTTCTCACTAAATAAAGGCAAAGACTTAAAGCCCAATTCATAAAAGATTGTACGAAACTGTTTATCTGGGAGTTAGATGATTTAGTTCTGACGTAACTGCTCATGAGACTGTTCCAGACAGCTGAATGTGTGTCAGGAGGGGGGATGGGCGAAGGGGAGGGGATGAAATGTTGAGAAAGAGTGTGGATACTCTATAGCAATCACGATTCAGTACTATTACAGGCTACTTTTTTAAAAAGTATGTGTGTGTGACAGAAGGGCGGGAGGTATGCATTGGTGTGCAGGTGCGTGTGTCTCCGTGTGTGATGCAGAAGCCAGAGGAGAACGTTTGCTGTGTTCCTTTATCAGTCTCTACCTTACTCCCTTAGGACAAGGACTCTCACTGAATCTGAAGTTTTGGTTATATTGTCTGGCCAATGGGTTCTTGATAGCCAGCCATCTCTGTCTGTCAAATCTGGGGGTACAGGTTATGTAACTACACAGATCTCTCTCTCTTGGTTTTTTGTTGTTGTTGTTGTTGTTTGTGTTTTTTTTTTTAATGTGGCTAGTGAAGATTTGAACCCAGGTCCTCAGGCCCAGGATGTACTCTTATCTACTGGGCTATCTCTCCAGACACTACAAACCACTCTTAAAACTTGATTGTACACCGGATGGCTTACAGAGAGGACATAGATGAGTTAATCTAAAAATCTTTTGGAGTCATTTAAGGCATAGACACAGCTCAGATTGTTTGTTTGTTTGTTTGTTTGTTTGTTTGTTTTAATCAAAGGCTAAATACAAAATATGCCCCCTGGTGTATTACGTGTTTCCTCAAGCAAAGTACTCCTGAAGTCATAGGGAAACAACAGTCAACCTTGGGGGTGCAAAGTAATATATTTTTTGTACACCTGTCACTTGCCTAGAGATAGAGAAGGGCTCGTGTGTGCCTAGATTATTGATAGAATAATGATTTCAAGATGTCGCAAATGGGGCTGTATTCCTGAGGCAGAAATCAGATAGTCTTGCCAATAAACGTTCACTACCCAAGACATTGCTTCCTACACATGGTGCCCTCCACTCCTCAGCAAAAGCTTGATGAATGGATTTTGATGTGGCATGATCAGAAGAAAAAAATCTCGTCATGCTAAATGTCTCCCCCCCCCCCCCCAAAAAAAAAAAAAACAAAAAAAAACACTTATGGGATCAATGTGTAGTTACGCTTTGCACAGAACTGACTTGTT
Organism: Meriones unguiculatus; assembly: GCF_030254825.1. NCBI lineage: Eukaryota > Metazoa > Chordata > Mammalia > Rodentia > Muridae > Meriones > Meriones unguiculatus. The sequence continues at coordinate 9,963,909 of NC_083355.1, read as the reverse complement.
AAAAGTCATTCTTCTGAGAGTTTGGAGATTTCATTTCTGCAGCTAACACAATGGCCATGCTTCTAAATGGAACCGCCGAGGTGGTGCTACACAAGGCTTTAGAACCAGGAGGCTTCTAGCCCTTAGTCTGAGGGAAGAACTTGGCGGATGAGACGTGATCAGTCTGGCTTGGTCCACTGTGTTCACACAAAGCAGCTCCCATGAACACAGTGAGGCAATTACTCTGGTTACTGTGCATTTTCCTGCAACATTAAAGACTGTGGTGTTTGTAACTGGTACTCCGTAGACTACAGTTGATTTTAGTTTCACTAAACTTTAATTTCCTCTGGGCATTAAGATATATAACTGTAAGCTGAGACTAGATTGAAATCAGTTGGCATTCTGCATTAATTATCAGACCAACCAGGGCTACATGCAGAGTAAGATGATGCCTCAAAAACAATTTAATTTTCGTTGGCTGATGAAAACATCCTTACTTTCATAATCTTGAAAAAGTAACTATTTAGGATTTCAGAGTTGAATTTCCTAGATCATTAATGACATAAATATTTTTTCTTGGTTTTTCTGACATATAATATAGTATCAATAGTTTGGCATCTGATGCGTTTAGGGTTTTCCACTAATGAACGTAGTAATGAAGGGAGGAAGAGATGATTTAGTAGTTAGGAGCATGTGCTGCTCTTGCAGATGACTGACGTTCAGTTCCCAGCATCCTTGCTGGGTAACTCACAGCTGCTTGTAATTCTGCCCCAGGGGAATCAGACCTTCTCTTCTGGCCTCTGGAGATTCCAGCACTAACACACACATAAAACCTCTTTAATTCTGTGGATGCACATGCATGTGATTAAAAATAAAGTCTTCTAAAAATAAAGCATTATCAAAGTACAAAACTTTAACTTTAAGAATTAAGAACAGGGGCTAGGGAGATTGTTCATTAGGTAAAAGCACTTGCTGTACGAGGATAAGGACCAGAGTTCAAATCCCTAGCAATCATGTAAGAAGTTGGGCACCTGTAGATCCAAGACTGTAGGAAATAGAGATGGGAGGATTTCTGGGTCTTGTTAGCTGCTAGCCAGCCTCAGTTTTACCAAGAAAGCCTGTCTCAAGGGGATAAGGTAGAAGTATGAACCAGGACACCAATATCCTCTTCTGACCTGTACATACACACATGAACAAGTAAGCCTGAACTATACACATATCCACCATACATACATGCATCACACACACAGACACTCACTCATGCACGTGTACACACACACACACACACACACACAGATTTAAAACCAGAGAATCTGGTCACATTCGTGGCATTCGTTCACTGCCATAGATGGTAGGCCCAGACGTGTTTCCAGACTCTGGTGGCAGTGATACTGGCTGAAATGCTTAATCAAGACAAAATCCTGCACTAACCACTCTGCCGTGGGAGCTTTATCAAAAGACCATAGAGACTTGTCTTTTCAGATCATTCAAAGAAAAGCAGTTAGAAAGCCATAAGCCTAGATCTTTAGTTTCTTTAAAGAGTATTTCTTCTTTGGAAAGAAAAGATTATGGCCAAACCAGGATGTCAGGTTTTTATTATTATTATTATTCACATATTCACTTTACATCCCAATCATAACCCCCTCCCTGCTCGCCTTCCAGTCCCTTCCTCCCACTCTTTTACCCCTGTCGCCTCTCTTCTCAGAAAAGGGGAGCCCCCTCCACCAACCCAGCCCAGCTCATCAAATTGCATCAGGACTGAGCTCGTCCTTATCTACTAAGGCCAGGCAAGGCAGCTCCGTTAGGGGAAAGTGATCAAAAACAGGCAAGAGAGTCCATGTCATAAATAGCACCCGTTCAAACTACTTCGGGACCCACATGAAGATCAAACTGCCCATTGATTCTATATGAGTTGGGGGCCTCTGTCCATGCATGCTCTGTGGTTGCTTTCATCTCTGTATGTCCCCATTGATCTAGGTTAGTTGATTCTGTTGGTTTTCTTGAGGCATTCCTGTTCCCTTCAGGTCCTTCTCCTCACAATCCCCCACACTTCCATAGGACTCCCTGAGCTCCACCTAATGCTTGGCTGTCTCAGCATCTGATTTGATCAGTTTGCTAGGCGGGGCCTCTCAGAGGATGGTTATACTAGACTCTTGTCTGTAAACATAGCAGAGTATCTATCACAGATAATAATGGACGAGAGAAGTCAGTCTTCACGTCTTGAAGCTCAATCTAGGATTCCCTCCCGTCAGTCCAAAGCAAAAATGTAGGCAAACTACATACAGCAGGCACATGATCCTTTTAATTTTTATTTTGGGTCTCTGATACCTACAGACTATAAACAAATTGTACAGAAAACTTTTTTGAGCATCATTTCTTCACGATGTCCTAAAGACTACTGTCTGGCCCTCATCAAACTGGTCCTTAGAAATAGCCACACTATGAAGCCCTGTGCGTCACTGCTTCCAGCGCATGTTCTTGTGCTGGACACACCCCTGTGTGTATCCTGAGTCCCCACCCAGTGCTTTGATTTCAAAGTGCACTACTGGTCTCTCTTCCTATGAACTCGGCTATTAATTTGCATACAATCAAAGCATTAAGTTGGAATCTTGGAGCATGATATCATTAATAATTGTCATAATATTGGTAACAGTATTGGTAATAACTTAGCATCACTCTGTGCAAACTATTAAGTTATGATTCTTTTGCTTGCGTGTGGAGAGGGAGGGGTAATATATTGTGCATACATCTCGTGCAGGTGAGCATGCCATTGCAAGATTTGGGCATCCTACTCTGCCATTCTTTGTCTAATTTCCTGGAGTCAGTTTTTTCCTGGACCTGGGCCTCACCCATTTTTCTATATATTGATGCCTAGCAACGTGTAAAAATGTTTTTTTGTTTTCTAGGCCCCCAGTATGAGGCTGCAGAAGTAAACTGACAAGCCTGCCATTTTCTACCTGCACTGGAATCCAAGCTCAGATTCTCATGGTTATGCCACAATTATGCTTACCCAGGGACCTTCCTCCCAGCACCGAACTGGAATCATTTCATGCCAAAGCTCTGTATCTGGACGGACACACTCAGATTTGTTCATATGTTACTTGAATCAAAGTAGACTGTATTCAGAAAACTTTCTTATTCAAATTCCAAATAGCTTTCATTCATAAGTCAGTTTGTTGCTTTCTATCTAAAAACAAAACGACAACAACAACAAACCCTCCCTATTTCAAGTCATAAAGTACTTACAAAAAAGAATATTTTAAATGGTATGTAAGCAAGAATTAGTGAAGTCTCTTGCACCCGGCACTCACGTTGGAATATTCAGAGATTCCAGAGGAAATAGGAAGCAGTCCTTATCGACCCGTGATAGCTCCTCTTTCCTCATCCTCCTGTTGGAATTACTTTGTTGAAAATTCGCCATTTTTCTCTTTCTGTTAGCTTCACCCTAACCGGGTGTCCTAAAAGAGCCATCTATGCCATCTCTGGCTCTGTGTTCATTCTGCACATACAATTCCAACTCATTTCTCGAGCGCTAAAGGCACATTTCAATAGCTGACAAATTGCCCTAAAAAAGAGCATGTAATACATTGTGTCTCCTGTAATACACACAGCTTCTTCAGAAAGAGGAAATAAAAGGCAGGCTCCCTTTGACTCTGTTAGGTTGTGGCCACATACTTTTAACTTTAGAACCAGGCTGTTATATTAAAATGCTGAAAATCTCTGTAGACTTTTAGCACATATCAGCAAGGGTGAGGCTAAGAGAAAGCTCCAGTCTTTTGAGTGTTAGGACTTGAAAAAAAAAAAAAAAAACATTCAAGGGAAAGAAATGAAAAAAAAAAATCAACCATATTTCTTTAATTTAGGGATCTCTGTACTCTGTAGGGTATACAAGAGTTCAGGTCTGACTTTTTTGACTGGCAGAGGTGGAAGAGTTGAAATCTGTTCAAAAGAGGGCTGTCAAAGTCTCTGGTCACAGGTAGAAGCAAGTGTTCGGCTATTAGCCACAAAAGCATCCAACTTGAGTGATTTCTCTACCACATGTGCTAAGATGGGACAGGAACAAAGTTCACCTTCTTAGCACATGGCTCCAGGTCCCAAGCCCACATGCATGCAAACTCATACACACATACATGAATTCGTGTACACTCATAATTAAGAGGCATTGATTCTCATATGTATTTGCACTTTTTTTTTTTAAATGCTGAACTCCATCAGACCCATGGCTGATGGAATTCTCTGTTGGCTGCCTAGATGGATTGGTACACCAAAGAAATTGTTCTTATCTGAACTGATCTGTTCACAAAAGTTGGCTTTCTGGACAACTTCCTAATCCCTGCCTTCAAGTCTTTCTTTTGCCCCTGGAGGCTTTCTTTTCATGATTCCCTATGTTACCTCACCTTTCCAGGTCATGTCAACTTGTTGCATACATATTTTCCCCAACAGGGGCTTGCTTCTCAAGTGAAGGTATGAAATATTTATCTAATCTTCAAAATAAATTAATATTATCTCTTTATGTTCCAGTCTTAAACAGGGTCAAAGAAGTAACACTTTTTTTAAGTTACGTAATAATTTCCTTTGACAATTTCTTTCATTCCTCACCACATTTTTTTAAATCAAAGCTAAAATTGCCAGTCATCTACTTTAATCTTCCAAAGGTGTTTATTACTCATTCTTTGTTATGTTTGTAGATGTATGTGTTTATATGTGTGAATATTTGGATGCCACTCCCCTTGTTTTTGAGACAGGGTCACTCAGTGGCCTAGAGCCCTTCAAGCGAGATAGGCTGCCTGGCCAGTGAACCCCAGAGATGCCCCTATTCCCAAGGAAAGAGAAGCTCCTGTGCTGACATCTTAAAATATACAGAGGACCTGTGTTTCAATCCCAGCACCCATATGAGGACAGACAAGTGTCTGTAACTCCAGACTAAGGGGCTCTGATGCCCTCCTCTGGTCTTTCCTGTGTGCATACTTTTAAAGTTCTATTTTATTTACATTTATTACCCTTCTTCCTCCCTTCTCCACCAGGTAGGAGAAAGAGAAAGGGTTTGAGGGAGAGAGGGCAGAGCTCTCTTAGCTGTTTCCTACTGGTTATGGTTGTCAGGTTCCTTAGTACAAGTCCAATCCTCATTTCAGGAGATCTCCATCTTCTTCTCATCCAACTGCATCAACAGCAATCAGGAGCATCAGGAGGACAGTACCAGTAGCCTTCTTCCTTCTAGGAGCCCCCCAACAATCTTTGGGCTCTGGCATTTATTCTCTTTCCAAGAGTCCTCAAAATTAAACTATCTGCAACTGGCAAACCATCTTTTTCAGAGCCCACATCCTGCAAATAGTTTGCTGCTGTGGACAACCTGAATTAGTCCCATATCCTACACCTGGGATCAAAACAAAACCATGTTTACATCCACAACACTCCTAAAGAGCTGCATGCATATGGTGCACAGACAATAAATGAAGGCAAAGCATCCATACATGTAACATAAAAATAAATAAAACTAAAAAAATACTTTTTAAAATTGTAAATCAAGACAGTAGGCTGAGTAATTAGATATGAGCCCTCTTTCTGATTGGCTGAATGTACATTTGCAAAGAATCTAAAGTGAAAGAAAACAAACAAAATCTTAGCCCTGTAGAATGCTTGCTCTTTTGTGCCAGAACATTGCTTCATGGGGATGGGTAAGTGCTGTTTTTGGTTGAGATCTGTTCCCTCTTCTCTGACTCATCTTCTCCCCATGGAACAATGAGAAATCTTACATCCCTGTACATGAGTGGCTTAGCTCATACACCCAAGTTCAATACTTAACCAGACAGTTGCTTCGTGACTGTCTAGAGGACTGGAAGAAGGTTCTGTGTCATTAAGAGAGAACGGAGGCTTCCTCTGTGGTCTGGCACTGCTGTGCCCGACAGAGGGAGGTGCAGCCAGGCCTGATGAGACCAATAGGCTAGGGTCAGATAGAAGGGGAGGAGGACCTGCCCTATCAGAAGACTAGGGGAGGGGCATAATGGAAGAAGAGGGAGGGAGGGTGGGACTAGGAGGAGGTGGGGGAGGGGGCTACAGCCAGCCTACAAGGTGAATGAATTGTAATAAATAATAAATGAATACATTTAAAAACAAGAGAGAATGAGGGGCCATAAAAAGAAATGCGGTCTACAGAAGACGAGTGCATATCCTAGCTGAGTGTGTTTGCTTTGTAGAGAACAGTGGGTCCAGAGGATGATCAAGGGCTTCTGTAAAAGATGTGGCCTGAGAGGGGTCCTTTCTTTCCAGTACCAGCTGCTATATTTATGGGACACAATCTCTAGAGCTTCCTTAGATCCCAGGAAGTCCTTTCATTCCTGGATCTTCTCGGCGCTAGGCTACTGGCATTTCATGGATTCTCATGCCTGTGATGCTTGTATGAACTTATAGAAAACTTTCATTTCTGGTAACTATAACTTGACTGAATGTGATGTTAGAAATTAAACAGCGTGACCAAACCAGTGCCTCCTTGAGGAGACTGAAAAGCCAGGGGGATGACAACATTTAAGATAGGTCTACGGGAGAAGATTCTCCCTTGGGAAATAGCTGATGAAAATGTGACAAAAAGACCAGATGAAGAAGTAAGAATGGAGAATTTACAAAGCTCTTTAGCAATACAGATACTAGTTATTGACTGACTTCAATGGTTTTCTTTTAGGAAGGATTTGGTGTCTGTCTTGCCTCAGAGGATGAAGATAGGCACCATTCCTAACATCCTGTAACCCAGATAGGCAGCAACAAAGCCAAGACCCAGAGGAAAAACAGAGTACTCCACATTGTCTCTCTGGAAAACCAGACTCAGTTTCCCCAAAGAGAGCTTGGAAGCTGAGACTTGGAGAAGTACAGTGCCTTTTAAAGTCTGAAGTGACAGATCACAGTGACAGGTATTGTAACAGAGTGTCAGGCTACTGCATGAGGGTTACCTAAACTCAAGCCCTGTAAAACCCTTCCACTCAATGTGATTGATAATCAATCGGCTTCCAAAGGGAGGGAAAGTATATGGTGTGGAAACACTGTTAAAAATAAAAAGATGCCACCCTCTAAAGGCAGATGAGGCAAGATGTCATCTCACCATTCAGAATGACACAGAAGTTAAGCTTTATGAATTGCTTATATCTGGAATTCCCATATAATGTTTTGCTATCACAACTGATTGGCCATCTAAAACTGGAAACACCACAGACAATCACTGTATAAAAAGGAAAAAAAAAAAAAAAAAAAGGAGAACCAGTGTACTGGCACATGCCTTTAATTCCAGAACTCAGGAAGGCAGAAACAAGTTGATCACCGTGCATTCAAGGCCAGCCTGCTCTACCAAGCTAGGTTACAACAGCTAAGGCTACACCGAGAAACCTTGTCTTGAAAAGCTGAGAGAGACAGAGAGACAGAGACAGAGAAAGAAAGAAAAAGAAAGTGTCTCATAACACTGACATTTTGCCAAAACTCTAGGATCACAGATGACAAGAATAACTTGAGAAGACAATCCCAGATAGATTTGAATCTGTAGATGTCAATTTTAATAAAAAAGAAAATAATTGCTTATAAATTATAGGCTGTTTTCAGTAGTTGAAGGAAATAATTTTTTAAAATATTTATATAAGTAATAATTCTTAGAACAAAGCTTCTTCAAGAAATACTTAAAATATTGCTTTCATTCAGTAAAACATATATATACTCTGGTTATTGAAAGTGTTACTAATCCTTTAAATGTAATATCTAAAAGTAATAGAATTTATTCATATCTATAAGTGGTAGAATAAACAAAAACAATCCTGGAGGTGATAATTTCAAGGCATAATTTTTGGTATTACTATACCAGATATTAATGTCACACATTATTGACAAATATGATTTTAACAATAAACAATAGCAGTAATAAAAATTGTATTAACAGTCATATATATGCAAGCTCCAGTGGTACAGCCAGTACTCAGTAGTTATGCAACAATCATGTCTATGACGATCATCCCAAATTCATTTATTTCACAGCCATCTTTGATTTCAGCTTCTACTTTAGTTTTAACCAAATAGTGACCATGTGGCACCGGTCCAAGTAAATATCTCTAAAGCTCTGCTTAGACACTGAAGTCAGAAGAGGTCTGAAAATCCACTTGGAATTATAATCCAGAGAACTGCAAATATCTCAGGAGTAAACAATTTATAGTTGAATGAGACAATATTTAATTTAATTAACAAAGAAAAAAAAAATAACTGAAAGTGTTTATAAACCACACTTTCATTGAATAGCAAACTGTTGAATTTCTCTGAGAGCAGTTGAATTTCTCTATGACTGACCTTAAGATCAGCTGTTGCTATTATCACTCTAATAACTGGATGCAGAGATTTTTAAATGTTTCATCATATCTGTCGTAAAGTATGTCTATATGTTTGTTTCAATAACATAATATTATGCATATTCTACAAAGATGTTAAATGCAACCAAGACAGAACAGAAGTGTGTACACACTTTGACCATGACACTTCTGGTCAGAGAAGGTCAGTCCATGCACTGTAGATCACTTCCCAGTACCATATCTGCTTGGTGACCAAATAAGCCAGACTTAATAGAGAATGATAAGTAAACAGTCAGCAATCCAAGACTTCCCTACATATGTGAACATAGGCTCTACCCAGTAAGTTCCAGTGGTTATAACATTCTAATGATGACTATGATGGTTAATATTGTCAAGTTGACAGGATCCAGGATCACCGATGAAGAAACCAGTTTCTCAGGATGTCCGTGGTGGATGATCTAGTGTAGGTTCATTGAGGTGAAGAGATCCATTTAATGGTGCTGGTACATTCCCTGGGCTGGATTCCTAAACTGGGGAAGAACCAGAGAAGAGTGAGCTGAGTGCAAACCTGTCTTTCTACTTTCCATGTACAGATACAACATGACCAGCTGCCTCCTTGGGCTTCAGCCACCATGCCTTCCTCTGCAGTGATGGACAGTACCCTGGACCTGTAAGTTAAAAGAAACCCTTCCTTCCTTAGGTTGCTTTAAAAAAAAAATCACAGCAACAGACAAAGTAATTAACACAGTGACCATTGCATATTCTTGTCCGTGCCTCTTTCATTTTTTTCTGCTTACTCTTCTAACCAAAACCACAGTTGCCATTCTGGAAGGTATGAAAAGACAGTTCTTGTTTGGCTACAGGACCTCTCGCTTGTGTCATCCCTCACACGGCAACAAAGCTGTGAGCTACAATACTCCCCAAGTGCTAATATTTCTAATGCAAAGCTGAGGTTTACACTAAGTATTCTAGATCCCAGATCTATTTTGAAAATGTTCGAAGGCGCTCCTTGGGCTTCCAGCCTATCAAATGTGGATACACAAACCTAAAATAAAGACCAGACAATGATACAGGCAGCTGCAGCCACATTGCTCCCCCATCACGCATGCGAAGCAATAACTGCCCCCAATAAATCTACTGGGCTAACTCCTCAGCCTCCAGAAGCATTTGCAGGTATTCACTTAAGAATAGAAATAGTTATTCTAAGAAATATATCCCTTTCTAGTAGAGCTGTAAAATGTGCATGAACTCGATGCCAGCCCTTGACAGGGAAATTTAGTTTTAGGTCACTCAATTTATGCCTTTGAGGGGAACAAATTCCCCAGAAGATTAAACTTTCATTAAGTTCTTTCTTTTATTTCCTGCCTTTGCACCCATCATATCGTAAGTTCCACAGCTGATGTCTTACTGTGGTCATAAAATGGTTGCACTTGAACTTTAGGGACCTGTCAAACACCTCTCCCTCTCCCCTCTCCCCCCCAATAAAAAACCTTTTAGAGAATGGTACTTAAGCTGACAGTCTCACTGGTCACCCTCCCAGCCTATGTCAATGAGAATGTGCCCAGAAGGGATGGAGAAGGCGATGCATACTTTCGACAATTGTATTGTGAAGCCCATATTCCACACTCCTGGCCCTCAACCCCCCTATTGTTTTGACTAGACAGGGGATCATACTGAATAGATTAACCAGTCATTGACTCAGGACACCTACTGCTTGGAATGTCATTGCGCTTGGAGTGAAAGGGGATAAAAATGTCTCCCCTCCACTCCCGATCCCCCACTCTGTGGCAATATTTCTGCCACAGAAATACTTGCCTGTCAGCTCTAGCAAAGAAATCCTGGATAGTCACAGTAGTTTGTTGTCAGAATGAAAAATGGTTCCGTGCAAAAGGTCTCAGGGCTGGGATGCTAACTGCTAAGAAGCCCTAAGTCAGGCATTTGACAGAGAACTTTGGTCTCACTGTTAGATTCCACTTAATACTGTCCTGCACGATAATCCCCGCTGTTTAACAACCGTGCGATCACGGGCCCAGCCGCAGCAGAATGTCGTTCCGACAGGGAGAGAATGGCCAGATGTCATCTATTTGCTTGGGAGAAAAGAAAATACATCTCTTTGCATCCAATGAAAATAACGTTGTTTCAAAAATAACAAGACAATAGCAAAGCCATGGAAGCCTTGATTCATTGTGAGAGTTTGCAGCCAAGAAAGAGATGAAATTCTAGCTGAGATTAGCTGCAGGGGAAGAAGAAAGAAGCTTGATATAGACATTAGAGCTCAGACGGCATCCTGTTACTCCCAGAAGTTGGCTGGTCAGGGAAAAGCTTTACACTAGGCATCAAGTAGCAAACTGACAGCTTGCGCATTGTGGAATCTTGCGCTTAGAATTATATAGAAGCTCCTGAGGGTTTCAAAGAGTGCTGAGCAGCTTGTGCTTTGCAAAGTCACTGTTATTCTAACAAATAACGTAAAGGCTCTACCTGTTAGTGCTAAATGCCACTTGCTTGTTTTCCAAAAGAGACTTAAGAGACTCGTTTTAGTACCTAAGATATAGTTGATGGGGCGTTTTTTAAAAATGATCTTTTATAAAACTCTATGCTGGGAACAAACCTTAGTGGCTTGATGATTGCCCAGCGTGCCCAAGACCTTGAGTATCATTCCCCAACATCTCAGGAAACACAGACACTGACACACGCAGACACAGACACACACACACACACACACACACATACACAGACACACACACACACACCACAATATTAAAGCATGCTGAACTCTCAGGCCATTTCCCAAATTATTCCAGTGGTTTATTGAATCTAAAATAATTTACTGTGTTTTGGTTATGTCTGTTTTGTTTTGTTTTGTCTTTTGGTTAGGACAGTAAGAAGGGGTGACTCACACCTGTTATGGCATATTAACTTTGTCAAGGAAGCACATTGAGTTAGAGCCAAGTTCAGATGTATATCAAAGACAGAGTAAGTCACCAAAATCTAAAGGTTTGATTCTATCTGCACGAAGGGATACATTTAAGTGAACAAGGAATATGTAGAATTTTTTTTCTTTTCTAATGTTTGTTTGTTTAGATTTTTTTCATTCACTTTAAAGGGAAAAGTGTTTTCTTTTTTGGATATAAAATTCTACTTATTGGATCATCAATTTAATTTGATTATTTTTTAGAATTGTATAAGTTCTCTTTAACAGGATATAAAAGCACCTGGCATGTGGAGATTTATTTTTAAATGTTATTTTCCTTGAAAATAGTTTTTTTTATATACTATTTATTCTAATTACGGTTTTCCCTCCTTCTTCTCCTTCCAGTTCTTCTCCCCTACTCCACACATTCAATTCCATGTCTGTTTTTTCTCTACCTTTAGAAAATAGTTCAATAAAAACAGACTAGAAATAATAAAAGAAAACAGACAAACAGGAAGAAAAAGGTAAAGTGCAAGAAACACATACGTGAGCAAAACCCACAAACACCATGTCAGACAAGCGGAATACAGGTAAGGTTGAAAATGCACAAACACAACATTATGAGTCAAAACCTCTTCCCAAAATTCCATGTTTGCTTTGTATTGGCCATCTACTGTTTTGCATGGGACCCCCTTTTAAAGGTGGTTTGTGTGCTCAGTGAGACTCCATTGGAGAAAACTCATTTTGCCCTTGCGAGTGGCTGTCAGTTATAGATGGCTGTTGTTTCTCACTATCGCAAACGCAAAGATGTTAAAGCTGTGTTGGATGGAAATGTCTCAGCCACTGAGAAAGCCAATGCTGTAGAGGATGAGAGCAGAGGTGGTGTGTCCTCCCTCATACACACTCATGTGCACCCACAGAAGTGTGGGTAGGGAGAGAGAGACACACACAGAAAGAGAATAAATGTAATTTTTAAAATGATAGCATGATGAGGTGGTACAAATAGGAGGTAGACATAAGATAGTCAGACAGAAGGTGGCAGGGCAGGGAGCCTGAAATGTACAGTGCGGCAGTAGGAGTGGCAAGAAAGGCCACCTCAATGAAGATGAAAGGAAAACAACTCCGGAAAATTGTCTTTTTATCTTCCATCTGTGAGCCATGGCATGCACTGTGTCATGGCTCCCCTACACACACACACACACACACACACACACACACACAGAGTTAATTTTTAAAATAAAAAGATGCAAATATAGACATGCCCACAACCACATCTACCAGGAATATTGTGAGGAATGAAAATGGGCAAGGGAAGCTTGGTGGTCCCTGCAAGTGACTGTAGCTCTCAGGAAGGTGGGAGGATCAGGATATGAGGACAGCCTGGGCTACGCAGTGAGACTCTTGTTTCAAAGCACCTGCGTATACACGGCCTGATCTAGAACAACAGACACTTAACAAGCAAAGGCTACTAACTGCTCAGTGAGTAATTTCATAGTCATCGCTCCTTCAATAAATGATCAAAATGGGGATCAGTGACTATGGATCATTGTTGTTGATTATTAATATTTATTATTGATTTATCTTTTAGTTAAACAGTGATTATTCTTAAACCAGCTGTATGCCCATATCACCACACAGAGACTAGGACTGGGTAATAATTACTCCATCCTAAACCCCTAAGCCCGCATAGTTTCCTCCCATTCAGACTTTCCACATTATACTTGCTTGTAGTCATATCTTAGGTCCAGTTCATCTCTCCTCATGGTTCCAAGTCCTCTCCTGCCAATCTCTCCTCTCCAACTCCTCCCACTTGCTTCCTTCTCCTCCCCTCCAGACCAGGATGCCCCACCCTATTCTCTCCACTGCTCAGCACTGGCTGCTTGTTCAATTGACAATTACAGAGAACAAATGCCGGCCTGTTTACACAAACTTGAGACAAGGGATGCTTAGAATAAGCATCACAAGACAATGTCCAGATTTAAACCAGATAGTGGGGTAGAGAAATCAGCATTTGAGTGAGCAAGGGTAAATTGTATACATTCCATAAGGACATTATACCAACTGCAATGTCAGATGCTTGGTTTACTGCGTGTCAATGATGATGATGATACCTCTCCCTGAGAAACACACTTTGAATTCTACATTTCTCAAGTGAAGAAACGGAGTCACAGGTCGTAAAGTCATGTACAGATCCAAAATGATGCTACAGCCAAGTTTCCATCTTTCTTTAAATATATATATACTTAAAATTTATATATATATATATATATCCATTTTACATCCCAATTGTAGCCCTCTTTCTCCTCTCCCTCCAGTAGCACCCTCACTCCATCTTCACCCTATCCTCCCTTCCCTACTCTTCAGAAAAGGGCAGCTCCCCCCAACTCAAACTAGCACATCAAGTATCAAGTCACATCAGGACTGAGTGCATCCTCTTCCCCTGTGGCCTGGTGGGACATCCCTGCCAGGGGAAAGTGATCAAAAAGCGGGCAACAGAGTCCATGTCAGAGACAGCCCCCCACTCCACTTACTAGGGAACCCACAGGAAGCCCAAGCTGCTCATCAGCTACATCTATGTAGGGGGCCAAGGTCCAGTCCATGCGTTGGTCCTTGGTTGGTGCTTCAGTCTCTGCACCTGGTTAGTTGTTGGGCTTCTTGCGGAGCGCCTCTTCACGCTTAAGTTTGTCTGTCTCCAGACAAACTGATTGTGCTGTACTAAGGTATGTGAATTACACCCTGTCACATCCCCAACAACTAGAACTGCTGTGCGTTAGCATTTACACCAGCAGTCACTCCACAGGGGAGTAGTGTATGCCTGTGTCAGCTCCTCAGAGCTTTAATAAAGCTGACAGCTGAGCTCAATTATACTAATTACACCCAAACACTGTTTGCTTTGTGTTTGTTTTTGTTTTTCTGGCAGAGTTCTTAGGTCTCCAGACCTTAGCAGGAGGAGGTTCGGGCCTGTGTATTCCCTACCTGCACACCTGAGTCATCGGGTTGAGTCAGCACCCCTGCCCCAGGTCCTGAATGTACCCTACTAAGACTCCCGAGTTGCTTATGTTTATGGTAATACACATTTCCCATCTGGGACGATCAGCAGACGGAAACCCCATTCCCGTGATTGCTAATGAGATTTCCCGAAGATAGCGTCAAATTAAATGCTGGCTCTCTAAACGCTCATGAATATCAGCCAAGGATAGGGCTCCTCTGGGGAACTGACAGCTCACTCTTCGTCCTCAACAGTCTTATCTGAGGCCAGACCGCAGCGTTGTTGCCCCAAGCACTGACTGTAACCGAGTAAACAACACAGATGCTGAGCTTGGGAGAGTTCTGGGCCCCAGTGTTCTGACTTACTGAAAATTAACTCCAGTTCTGAGTCTGTTGTTCAAGGCGGCATCCTAAGTCAAGTCCCTAGGTAGTTCAGCTGACAGAGCTCAGCTGGGATTTGATTCCCATCTTGGTCATGTGATCTCAGGGTTGGCCCATTTAATCCCTAGTTTGGTCCATAGCCAGTCCACAGTGCCCACATTTACATCATGAAGGCAACTGATGTTGTAGAGTCATTAGGCGTTTGGAAGCTGTATCAAAGCCTTGAACAACTTAAGCTTTCATCTGCTGTTTCTTCTGGGATAGCCGCTGCCTGGCTTGCTTGAGGAAAGGAGGGAAACACTGCCGCCTCATTCTGGAGCCTGGGCTACAGCAGCAGCAGCTTGAAAATGCACACGGGAAGTGATCTTGAATCTCAATGCCTAGCCTCAGAGATCAAAGTTGGCTAAAACTCAGCAGATGATTGAAAACTCCACATGAGTCATTCGACCCCTGGTCTGATGGAAATATAGGGAAAGAAAGAACGTGGGATATGTGTCAGATACAGCTTATGGAGAGTACATTGAAGTGCAAAGCTAACTCAACAATTATTACCTCTGCTGATAACTAAACTCATACTTTAGTTTCTTTTGTCATTCAAATGAAAATGCATATGAAATATATTTCCAGGTCAATATTAAATTTAAACTAGATTAGTTTCTTTTTAATACTTTTATTTATTTATTTTTGAGATAGGATCTCATGTACCCTGGAATAGATTCAAACTCCCTATGTAGCTGAGGATAATCTTGAACTTCTGATTCTATTGCCCCTATCTACCTGATTGTTGGGATTGCTTTTATTTGATTTGGTTGCTGCAATACTAAAGATTGAACAAAATTTCCACACTAGGCAAACACTCTGGCAACAGAACCCTTATTAAATAAATTTTTGTTAGACTGCAAAATAATGGATTTTAAGATATCATTTCATGATTATATATGTCAAAATCTTTCTAAATGCTTCTATCTTTGTTCTCATTGGGTGATAAATAATGTAAGTAAACCTTCCCACTTCTGTTCTACTTCCCTACACTCTAGTCAATTTCATAGTAAAAATGATGGTTTAAAGAAAATCGTAAACCTGCCTAAGACATCTGATTGGCTGATTAAACAGCCTATACTGGGACACAGCAAAATGGGGTAGGTGTGGGTTATGTTCCCGGGCTTTTTGGGGAAACAGAGGGACTGGAAGAGAGGAAGAAGGAGGATGCCATGATGGGTTAGCCTGGAGAAGAAACCATGTGGGCCAGGAGGAAGGACTCCAATAACGGAGTGAAAAGGTCCAGATGAAAAAAAACAAGCAAGTATTTATGAGACTATGAATGGAAAATAGGGTGGTTAAGGAGGATGGCATTGGATGGGGACTGGGAAATGGATGGTGAGGTGATTCAGACAGCAAAGGTAGGAATATCAACCCAGCCCAAGGTAAATAAGGCAATTGTAAAATCTTAAAAAGAAATCAAGTTACTCTGAAGTGAGGAAGAAAGAGCAAAAATTATAAGTAGAATTAATGGAAAACATGTAGAAGAAATTAAATGCACAAAGCCAACTTTTCTAAGCCTAAAAATAGTATAACACAAAATAGTAGGTATGTTCTAAGGACAGCTATGAAATTTTGAGGCCTTTACCATGGGGGCAAAAACTGTACTTTCCAACAAAGTTTTTATTGTGGTCACTCTAAAAGGCAGGATACTACAGTGAAAATAGACAACAAGGCTTTTATTCTTTGTTATAATTCTTCTTTCATTGTATGGAGTTCAGATGGTTCAGTCATTCGTTCAGATAAATGTGTGCTATCACAAAAAGCTATGTATGTTTTTTTTAAGAGATACACTGAGGATATCTTAGATTATAAATATCCTGGCTTATAAAACCCATATATTGGTGTTTCTTAAAGTTTCTGATACTTAACAATTTTAAAAACTATTTCTCAATGTCTTTAATGTATGCTTTGATGTCGGCTTTGATTCCTGCCAGGACAGACCCATCAGATATCAGATTGTGTCGTTTTGAGCTACCTAAGCAAAGGAACATTGCAAAGTGAAAGGGTTTGAAGCTATGTTTTGTTTTAATATAGTATTCCACTTAATGTATTGAATATTTGACCCAGAGTCCTATAATAGTTTTTTTTTTTCCCACAAAATAGAACACCTAGAAACTTGATTCCATGACCGCACAGTTAAGTGGCCTCAGTGGCTCCATCAGACACTTGCTCGATTGGGAAACTGAAGCCAAGTGAGCACTGACTCATCACCCCATCAGTGAGATCTCATCAGACACACCTGAGTGTCTAGCAAAGCACTCTGCTAGCTGGGAATGACACTCCACAGTTTACAAAACACACACACACACACACACACACACACATACAAGGTCTAGATTCTGGAAGCTCAAAGAATCTTCATAATTTTCACAAGCAAAACTAAGACATTGGTATAGATCATATTAGTTGACATGAAGAAGATAAATATTTACTTGAGCACTTTTTCCCTGCTTTTCACAGTATTTTATAACCCCAGAAGTCCTACTAAGCAGACAATGTCTTTCTGAATTTATCTTTTAGTGCAAGAAATCTAAAACTCAAACAACCCAGGCAACAGAGACTTAGTCAAGCAGACAACTTAGAGTTGGAACTTAAGAAGAAGCTAAGTCTCTGGTCACTCTACTGTCCCAACATGACTTTAAATTCTGAGTTCCTTTTTCTCTTCATGGATGACAAGTGACACTTAAGACTTCCTGTTGGTGGCCTGATGCTGGTACATTATAGCTGTGTAAGTGGCCCTTTGGCCACTAAGAAGCAATAGTTACACATTTCAGCAGAGAACAGACTGTACATGAAATTAAAAGAGCACAGAATTACAGGAACTGGCTTTTCATGGATGTAGACAGAGATCAGTGGGAAAAGAGCATATTCATAAACACCCAAGGATTTAGAAAAGAAGTCCAGAAATCTTTACATATTTGTTTGTTTGTTTTACAACAGGCATGATTTTTGTCCCCTCAATGAACATTTTAGAATGTCCAGAGAACACACATATTCCTAGTGTCAAACCAGAAACAGGAATGGTATGCTTTTGACATCTAGCTTGTCACTTCTACAGTGCACAGGGTAACACCTCAAGGAAGAATGGTCTGACTTAAACCATCAGCAATGGGAAAGCTGAAACCTCATCTGATTTTATGAACTCTTTGATACGTCTATGGAAAAAATAGAATTCGATGCCTGTAAATAAACGAGCAGTGAATAAGTGAACAAACAACTAGAAAAACCCACGTGAAAGAATGCACAGCTTATTCAGTACCTGTATCTAGGGGTACCACTGAGTTACTTGGTCTTGAATTGTGCTTTGATTGACCTCCCTGCAACTGAGATGTGGCATTATCTACATATCCAGGTTGGAAAGAAGAATTAGCAGTTAAAAGTTCACAGCTGCTTCTGCAGAGGACTTGAGTTCAGTTCCCAGCGACCACCTCAAGCAACTCCAACTCCAAAAGGATCTGTAACCTTTGCCTCTCCTCCCAGCACGTGCACAAATACACACACACATAATTAAAAATAAAATGGATCTTTAAAAGCAATTCTATACTTGTAGTCATGTATCAATTATTCCAAAGGATGCTGAAGAGAAACACAGCCCACTCCTGTTCTGTGCCCACATCGGGATAACTAGTATACATACTAAAATTTTAAATTAAAAAAAAAAAAATTTTAGAGTTTCTGACACTTAACTTAATTTTTAAAACTTTTTCTCAATGTCTTCAAGGTACACTTTGATGTCAGCTTCGATTCCTGCCATGACAGACCCATCAGATGGAGAGTGACTGCTGTCATTTATCTGTCTGTTGATACTGGGTGCCCCATCTTTTTCTCTCCCTCTCCTCTCATTAAGTTAGGTCCACATCTTCGGCAGACAGTGACCAGCCTAGGATCGTAAAGAGGGCGAGGGCAGCACTGGGCAGTCAGATGCACCACTCAGCTCGGCAATGGGTAAATTGTCAACCAATCACTCCACCTCCCTGGTATGATTGGCATTACAGAGCGGCTCTCGTGCTCAGTTTCATTACAATAAACCTATGTTTGCGCTAACTCATTTTCCCATGAGAACATTTTAATTAATTTATTAATTGCAAATGAAGTTACAGGTGTCTGAGTGGGTAGGCGGTAGAATGGTGTGTGTATGTGTGTGTGTACATGCTTACTGACTTGAGCATGCGCACAGGTGTATGTGTCTCTTAATTGCTTCTGTAGCCACTTCCTCGGCTTCAACCTGTCCAGGCAGGCTCCCAGCAACTGATTCCCACACAAGTCTGCGCAGGTAGAGAAACTTGTCACGTGAGTGAAGGGATGGTTCTGTCAGGCCTCCACAGTGGTGCAGGAAAATAAGACCGTCACACACAGGCCCTGGTTTCTGGGATAGAAGTTGGCAACTGCTCCCTTACAGAGCAGGCTTTCTTTCTAGGATCAAATGTTTATAGTAGTTCATAACCATTTCTATTGTTTGAGAATATTATACATCCGCATACTGTGTTTTGATTGAACCTATCCCTTTTATGAAAGAGCATTTAATCACGTGAGCTGCTCTGACCACCTTGCTAGTGATTTTCAGACATACTTCCTGCCTTACAGACATTGACTGAGATGTGTTCCTGGCTCCCTGGGAACCCACAAGAAAGCAATTGATTTGGAGACATCAGCTAAGTGCAACTTAAATTTGATAGCAAAGATATGAACGTGACTATTTTCTAGGTGGGGGACTGACAGGGTGGAAAGAGCCATGGGGTTAGATTGAGTTGAGCTACAACTGGGGTTCTCCACAAATTGGGTTTGCCAATCTTTGAGAGTTGATATGATTAGTTATTTAGCTGCACACTGGCATTACATTACTTGAATTAAAGTGTAAGTGTGTCTAGGGTATTTTCCACTTGATGTATTCCTTCACTTCTTCATGGTATTAGGAAATGCCAAAGTTTTCGTGAATTCTCTGACAATCTATTGCTATACTTTTGGACAAAAAATATCAAAATATAGGAGGAACTATCATTTGATTTAATTGGGAATTTAGTTGCTATTAGGATCTATAATATGGACATGTCTCATATCTGCACTTTAATCTCCAGAGGAACTTGTAACTCTGCCAAAACTAAAAATATAAAACTAATGGAAAAATAGATGAATAAAAGTCACGGGTGACAATTTCAGTATTTGTGATACAGGACTGGAGTCCAATATGCTAATAGAGTACAGCTCGTGTGTTCTCCTGTTCAAAAGCTTATTGCTAATTAAAATAAACATCAGATTCCTAAGGGTTACTGAAACTTTATTGCATTAAAAAAAAAAGTATGGATGTGTGTGCAACAGAGGAAAAAAAGAGCAACAGAGAGATAAAAGTTAATTAATAGCAGTTGGCCTTCCTCCAAAATATACCCCGTGAGCTTGAGGTATTTGTGATTGGGTAACTCAGGTGGACTGGTCTATAAAAACATCTGTCCTGATGGATCTGCCTATAAAACAGCTCTCTGGGAAAGCATGGTGGTGTCTTCCACAGCATCATTACGACCTTCCAGGACGCTGACACTTCCTGTGTGGCACCGCCCAGGGCATGGCTTCTGATTGGGCAGCATGTTGTACTGCCTGCAATGGGTTTTCCCTCTGAGGTTGGCTTGGAAAGTTGAATGGTAAGTGAAGTCATTAGTTTCCCCCTTGGAACTAAGTGTTGATTTATATCTCCATCGGGATCTAGTTTTTCCACCACTTTTTCCTAAATGCAGTTGGGTTTGGAGTACCCTATCTGGTACTATTTATAATCTATTAGTCCCCATTTACTACAGAGCCTGGAACTAATTGCACATAAAAATTCCCAACTAGTTTCTGAATTAAAAATAGTTAGTTTTATGGCTAAAGCCAGGTTTCCCAAAGGGTGTTTCATGAAATACTAGTACCATGATATGTCCCTCAAAAGGGGTTCATTGTTCAAAGAAATTCGAAGGAAAACAGGCCTTTGTCTTTCTTCTTTGAATACTCATAGAGATTAGGGTCCACAGTAGTTGGGTCGGTGTAAATGTCCACTGTCATTGAATTATCTAGTATAGTTTCCAGCAAATGAGAACCTGAGAAAAATACATTGATAAGTTTGGTTTTGCTCAGCCAAACATTTCCCTGAATCACCATGACTATGGAACCATCCTTGTGGTGTAAGACTATCAACAATATATAACACTTAACTTTCCAGGAACAGACTTTAGGGAACTTTCATCTAGGCAATTGATCTATATATTCTAAAACTTATAAATAGACATTAATTCACTCAACACAATTTTAAGTACAGCTGATATGGACTTTTAAAATATGTCCTGAGAATATATCAAAATAAATGGCCATATACTTTAACCCGTTTTACCTCATGTTAAGAAACAGAAAAATGCTGCAAATGTGTTTTTTAAAAAACAAATCAATATGTGGGGGTCATATCAGGAGTATGGGTGAGCGTGCATAGGATGCACAGTATTATCAACTTGATAGGATGTAGGATTGTCCAGGAGTCAGGCCTCTCATCGTCCCTGTGAGGGATTATCTTAATTGGGTTAATTGAAGAAGAAAGACTCTACCTACATACCCTGGACTGGAGTCCTGACTTAAATAAAAAGTAGAAAGTTAAATGATAACCAGCAGGTATCACTCTCGGCTTCCCAGCTGTGACTAGTTGCCATCTCAAACCTCAGGCACCATAACGGGCAGTACAGGTGCTTGCTTTCTCATCTTGCTTTTGCCGGAGTAGTTGATGACGTCGGCAGATAAAGAACTGGTGGAAGACCACAAAGAGAAAAATTCACACTGCAGTTAATATGTTATAAATCCCCAGTAAACTGGAAAAATTATTATCTATGAAAAACAGAGATGACCATCTGAGACAAATTAACTCCCATCATTACAGCTTCTCAAAGGCACATGGGGTATATGAGGACATTTCCTGGGTGAGCTTTAAAAAGTTAGACAACTTTTTTGTTTCATTTTATTCAAGTGAAACAAAGGCTACAGCATGACTGTGTAACCAGTCACAGAAGTGTAACAAATAAAACCTATATTTGTAAAAAAGTTTTTACAAATATTAAGGGAAAAAAATAGCTTTTACTTCACTTAGAATTGTTTTCATGTGTATGGTACAGAAAAAATATGTGTATGAAGATTATATGTTTGGTTTTATTTTTGCCTTAAATTTAGTTACCTTCCATCAAAACCAGCAAATAGACTTCTCTGATATTATCAGTCCTACTTGCGAAAAGGACTAGGCTATTTCTTTTGCTCTCCAGTCTAATTTTGTATGGTTCTAGATTCTGGGCTTTGGTTCTGATCTCAAATTGGTCTTGCTCTTCCGTTCATTGCTGAGGTCTGGGCTTGTGATTTGTTCTCCAAATCATCCTCAAACCAGACCAGTTTGGAGAATGCAATTGGCGACTTTGTTTCTTACCATGAAACAAAACTGACTTTGGCTCAAGGAGAAAAGAATTCTATAGTCGTGTCTTAAATCCCTCCTTTCAAGCTTTGGTCACCTGCCCTTTAAATGAAACCTTGCAGAACATTTTACATCTTACTGTTCCCCAGTACAAACCTTGTGAGCACAGTGAAGAAGTCCCTTTCTTAGCCAAGGCCAGGCATTTGTGTATACCTTAATGATGGGTTATGTGGTGCCCTGTTTATCTTGCTTTTTAAATTTTATTCCTAAATAGCACTGAATATGCATTAATATCAGCAGAGCCTGAATTTGACTACATTTGCTTTAGTGTATCTTTTATAGTTATTATTATTTGTTTTAATCTGAAGTACAGAGAGTTTGGGGATGACTTAAATTTGCCATTTTCCTAAAGGTAGTCCTTATAACCCACACACAGGAATAAGACAGCATTGGTGGTTTAGATATGGTCAGATTGTTTTATATGAAATACATTTTAAGAATTTACATTGTTAAGTCTCATCAGGACTGCTTGGATCCTCTTCCTCTGTGGCCTGGCAAGGTTGCACCATCAGGGGTGAGTGATCAGAGAGCAGTCAGCTGAGTTCCTCATAGAGGCAGCACCTGATCCTCTTAGTCAGAGATCCACGTGGACACTGAACTGCCAATCAGCCACATCCGAGTAGTGGGTCTAGGTCCTTTCCGTGCATGGTCCTCCATTCATGCATCAGTCTCTGCAGGACCCGTTGGGCTCACAGGCAGATGGCAATAGTGGAGAACTCCCCCTTTCAGTGAACTATGGGAAGAGGATGAGGGAAAGAGGGAGGGAGGGTGGGACTAGGGAAGTTGAGGGAAGGGGCTTCAGTCGGGATATATAATGAATAAATTGTGAAAAAAATTTAAAAAAAGAATTTACATTGAATTTTTGAGGATATGCTTTGTGTCCTGGAATTATCACCTTGAATTATATCAGCTTTTCTATCTGAAACTTGGAATTGTTTGTGCTTTGCAGCAGATAGTTTTATATGTATATGAAACAGAGACAAGAGACAAGAGAGGAGGGGGGAGATGTTTTTAAGGTTTGAGCAATTTCTGACTTTGTTCCCAGAGTGATAACTCTCAATGTAGCAAAAAAAAAAGAAAGAAGGAAAGAAAGAAAGAGAAAGAGAGAAAGAAAGACAAACAAACAAAAAGAAAAATTCTGTAGGAGAAAAATTCAAATTCCTTCTTCTTCAGTGGCCACTAGGGATTTTCCCTGAAGAATTAAGACACATCCTTTTTATACATTTGCCTTTGTGACATCTTTCCTACATTCAAAACAAAACAAAACAAAAACTTCTGATTGGTTTTTGTGAATTTCACCTCGTGCATCCAATCCCATTCTTCTTTCCTTTCCCTCATACCTGCCTTCTACCCTTGTAACCTCCTCCCAACAGAGGGGGAAAAAATCTCATCCTAGAGGCTGTAGTGTGTCACAGTGTGCCCCACAGCACACCCTTTTGTCCGCATTTCTTCACTTACAAACACTTGGTCTATACATCTCCAGGAGCTGCATCAGCAACTATTTGTCTCGGTGGCTACATTAATGTTGTTACATGGTACTTTTATTTGCCAGTTCATTACCATAAATTGGTCTCTTTTATTTTTTATTATTAGTTACAGTTTATTAACTCTGTATCCCAGCTGTATCCTGCTCCCTCATTCCCTCCCAAACCTTCCCTTCCTCCCTCATCTCCTCCCTGCCCCTCTCCAAGTCCACTGATGGGGAAGACCTCCTCCCCTTTCATCTGACCCTGTTTTATCAGGTGTCTTCAGGACTGGCTGCAAAGTCCTCCTCTGTGGCCTAGCAGGACTGCTCCTCCCTTGGGGAGTGGGGAGGTCAAAGAGCCTGCCATTGGGTTCCTGTCAGAAATAGTCCCTGTTCCCCTTACTATGGGCAACCAATTGGTTACTGAGCTACCACGGGCTTCATCCGAGCAGAGGTTCTAAATTGGTCTTTTATATTAAAAGAGACAATAAAGTCAGAAGCCACATATTACAGAAGTACAGAAGCTACTCATGGTGAGAAGATTAAAATTTGTTTGAAATGAGACTGAAATGAGAAGATATTGAGCCAGAGGTCTGTAATTTCTGATCCACAACTCTAAAAGTTCTTTCCAGTGTAAGGAACAGAACTAGACGATGCAGATCTGCCTGGCAGTCTGAGGACAAACGAGGCAGACAGAGATTACTAAATAAATGTTTTCAGGTTATTACCATGTGAAATACAAGCCTGTGTATATATTTCTATGTTTAATTTTCTGAAAGATTTAGTTTTATTCTGTGTTTATATGTGTTTTGTTTATATATATGTATGTATGTATGTATGTATACCATGTGCGTGCTGGGCCCAATGAGGCCAGAAGAACACAGTGAAGATATTTGTAAGCCACCATGCGGTCGATAATAATCCAGCCAGGTTCACGGCAAGAGCAGCAAGTGCTCTTAACTGCTAAGCTATCTCTCCAGCCCCCATGTTATAAAACCCTCATATTTGTGAACATTAAAGAACGACAGGAGTCTACCACAGAAGGCATCTGAAAGACTCTACCTAGCAGTGATTCAAAGCAGATACTAAAGACTCATCACCAAAACTTCGGCTGAGTGTAGGGAATCATATGAAAGAAGGGGAGTTAGAATGACGTAGAAAGGATAGGAGCTCTACAGGGACCAAATATATCTGGGCACAGGGTCTTTTCTGAGACTGACTCTCCAACTAAGGACCATGTAAGGATATATCCTAGAACTTCTGCTCGGATGTAGCCTGTGGTAGTTCAGTAACCAATTGGTTGCCCATAGTAAGGGGAACAGGGACTATTTCTGACAGGAACTCAATGGCAGGCTCTTTGACCTCCTCACCCCGCAAGGGAGGAGCAGTCCTGTTAGGCCACAGAGGAGGACTTTGCAGCCAGTCCTGAAGATACCTGATAAAACAGGGTCAGATGAAAGGGGAGGAGGTCCTCCTCAATCAGTGGACTTGGAAAGGGGCAGGGAGGAGATGAGGGAGGAAGGGAAAGTTTGGGAGGGAATAAGAAAGCGGGATACAGCAGGGATACAGAATTAATAAAATGTAACTAATAATAAAAAAATAAACTTAAATTTAAAATAAAATAAATTAAAAAATGTATAAAAAATGAATAAATAAAAATTATATTTAATTTTTGTAATCCTATTTCCTAGACATAAAAGGTATACACTGGGCATCACTGGTGTCCAGCTCTTTGCTTCCTAGTCTGAATGTCCCAGATGTAAGACCCAGGGATGGCTCTAATTCACCTATCATTTTTTTCCTTTCTTAAAGTACTATTCCACCTGACACTGTGTGCCAGAACAGAAATGCCAGTTAAACCGGCACTGCTGTCAAGACTTTGTCACAGCAATGAGGAAAGTGATCAGTACACTACTCCCAAGCAAGCTGGCACCACAGCACAGCTTTAGAAAAGCGGGTTTAAAATGAGGAGGCTGACCAAGCCATAAAGAAATGTTTTAATATGATAATAACTCTCAAAATACTGTAATGAAAATTATTCTGCATCTGCCAGCAAAGCTATAAAAAAATAAAGAAAAGAATATTAAAGGAAAATGATAAGTCTAGAATGGCATTGAGAGAACTTAAGATAGTTTTTCTAATGAGTTATCTGAAAAGCCAAACTTAATAAAAATCCTAAGAATATTAACAGCAACATTAAGAGGCCTTTTCTGATTCATAGGCACCCAGAATGTAGAAGATTTTTTGTAAGCACACATAAAATTTCTAAATAGAACAAAATAAAATACCTAAACGCTCAAAAAGAATACCCACAAACTTAAAATACCACTTAAGTCCATATACCTTAACTGTTTGGAAACATGGTAAGTCATTTAAAATTAGCCCCCAATATATCTTTGTAGAGTCTAAAAATCAGTATTTTATAAAAGCCATTACCACATGAAAGAAAGCATGGCAAAGACTGCGAAACACTTAAAATGGAATCACTAAAATATTACGAATCAAAACCAGTACAATAAAATTGCACTTTTATGATAATTAGAGAGGAGATAAGAACACTTCTTTGGAAATCACTCCAAGACAAGAATGAGAAGAAAATAAATGAATGCAGACACCAACCTCGAGGAAACAAAGAAACATCTTTGTAACCCTAGGCCATAACGCTCAAGAGCTGCCAGTTGGCAGCGTTGCTGAAATGGGGGCAGGAAGCTCTGAGAATGTGCACCTGCCTGATCACCAGCAAGCCAACAGGGCACAGTTTCTGAAGGTAGGTGGGCGTCCTGCAAGGGGAAACCACCATCTGCTTCTGGGAATAATTAAAACCTGGTAGTTGTTTTGCCAGCGGGCTCTTCTTGGATGCTGTTTGGAAAGACAAAATGGCATGGTGGTTAGAACAAATTGGGAAACAAGCAAGTTTACCACACCTGCCAGTGCATGGGGAGGGTAGAAGAAAGAATACTTGAGACTAGTCCTCCACAAACCCTTCCTTCCTCTCCCCCATCACCTCCTCTCCCCTTGTCTCTCCCTTTCTCTCCCTCCCTCCCTTCAGCACTGCCCAAACAAAACATTTAAATAAAACTGGACAAAATAGGAGCTGGACAGATGGCTCAGTGGATAAGAACACTTACTGCTCTTGCAGAAGACCCTGGTCCAATTCTCAGTGCCCTCATGGTGCCTCATAACCATCTATGGCTTCAGGTCCAAGGGATCAGAGGTGCACTTACTTACATGCAAGCAGAACATCCATACACAAAAAAATAAAATTAATTAATTACTTTTTTCAATGGACAAAATGATGAAAGATAGGGTGTGTTATAAAAAATACAACAAATATCACCTGATGGTTGATTACAAAGTTGATTATGATTTTCTATTGGAATGATTCACATCTATGTATTGAGCAGCTAGATAAGTGAAACGATAAGAAATAGGTAAAATATTATAACTAAAGGTAAAGAAAAAGTAAAAACATGTAAATTTGACATTTACTTGAATTAGAAAAATGTTCTAGAGTTGGACAGCAGTTAAAAGTAAATTGTCTGTGTGTGTCACACCTCAACACATGAGCTCGTTATAATTACAGTCAGGGTGAAGGAATTGGCATAGTGAAAAAAAAATTCTGATTGGCTGTACTTGGCATTTGCCTTACATGGCAATTTTTTGAGTCCACTTGCTACCTCCATTGGTGGAAAGTTTAATTACTGGGCACAGTTTGTTTCTATACTAACCTAGAGCACAGTTCACTATGTGTGTAGGTTACCTTAACAATTTAAAATGTTTATTTATATATGTTATTACTGGATGTGTTTGTATGTGGTCGCATGTATATCAAAAAACATCTTGGGGTCAGATGTCAATGTTATGCAGTCTTTTCTCTCCTTCCACATTTACGTAGGTTCCAGTTGTCAAACTCTGATTGCCAGGCATGTGTAACACGTGTGTTTACCCACGGAGCTCTGTCGCCAGCCTGTGCACAGCCAAATCTCATCTCCCAAGTATGAACACAGGTTTAGAGCAAAGTTATAAATATTATTCAAGAATACCAATAAGTAATTTACTACAGAGGACAGTGGGATGGGAATGATCATATTTTAAATGAATTCACACACTCCAATCAAGACACAAGCCATTCTTCATCATGTTAGACTGCGAAAAATAGATACCATGAACAAGCTGATAATGCCGGATGCCAGAGGCAAATGATAAAATGAGTGCGCACACATCAGTAGGCTGAGGAGGTCTAGTATTCACCAGCCACCAGCTTTCTCTTATCCCATCGTGAGTCCTTTGTCTCCCTGCTTTCTGTTAACTGATTGTCCTGTCTCTAGACCTAGACTGATCACCTCTTAAAACTTTTTCACCTCTCAAATGCTGTTTGCATATGAAGGCCCCAAAGCTCAACACAGATCTCATCTCCAACGGTGCTGGGCATCAAGACTATCTAGAAACCGTTGGCAAACAGGTCTCTCATGCGAGAGAATGAGAGAATTGCTTCTCATTCTTCTGCCGCATGTGCAGTGATCTTATGGAAGCCTCTCAGACATCTACTGAAATCTAAATACTAGTTTTCATAAATGGTGCTTTGACTTCGAAGGTCAAAGCATTTGGGCAGATGGGGAGGCAGCTTCATAGCATGCCTCCTTCTCTACAGAAGAAAGAAATGAGCAGGAATCCTTTATCCTTTACCTCCCTCCCCCCTACACACACACACACACACACACACACACACACACACACACATTGCTGTGTGTTGCTCCAGTTGCTGTGGCTCTTAACTCCTGCTTTATAACTGACCCTCGGAAAGATTTTTTTTTTCCACATTGAAATAGAAATGGGCGGGATTGGTTTTGTTTTAATTTAACTAGTTTTCCTTCGTATGTGACATTTCTGGCATCCAGCCTGCAGAGTCTGGGGTAATGAAATGCATGTAGTGCAGAGAGGGGAAATAAAACCTTCTTCTTCATCTTTTTTAATTTTTTCCATGCCTGTAAACACTCCATTTCACCTGGCAGAAAAGTTGTTCGTGACCAAAGGCTCCTAGGCAAAACAGGTCTGGACCCAAAGGAAATAAAGAGACCCCTTGTCTTTCCTGTTACATCCAGTGATTTCATATGTACCAACTCTTCGACTTGGGAGAAGAGGAAGAGTTTTTTTTTTGTTTGTTTTGTTTTGTTTTTTTTAGTCCCCAGAGGCTTTCCCCAGGGTGGCCTGTCCCAGATGGAACAGCTAAGGTTTAGAGGGTTAATCTCAGAGGATTGAACTGTGCTATCCCCCTCACTGATCCTGCAATTCATTTTTATCTGGGAATCCTTGCCAGAAAAATAATAACAGTCCTAGCTTCCTGTGCTGTTTGCCACTTGTCTTTGTGGACAGTCCGTGCTGTGTGCAACATGAGCTGATTTTATCTGAACGTATTTGTAAGCTGGGGCGAATGCTGATCGTGCTATGATGGGAAGGAAGCTGGGTGCAGGTTTTCTGCCTTAATCACTCACCTAGGTAGAGGAACACAGGTGTGTCTGATCCGCAGGGAGGAATTATCTCAAGATAACCACATCCTCTGTCATTTCCTTACTGCTGTTATTTTCCCTGGGTTTAGATACAAAGAAGTGATTTATATGATTGGATTGACTGACAGGAAACTGTCAGGTGCTCTGCAAGGTGACAGTCTAAAGAATATCCACTTTCTTGCAGTTTGGGCTGCCAAGAGGCTAGTGTCTGCAGATGAAAGTCTTCCCGGACCAGCAAGCCTCCTGCAGTAGCTTTATGTTGACATTTCCAGTGCCTCTTTCACATGCCACTCAAAACCTAGACCCTAAAAACTTTCACTGCTCTTGAGAGAGATAAAGGGAAAGTTGCCTAGGGAAACTCAACGGCCAATTGCTGGAGCTTTAAGAAGGGTCTGGGGAGCGGGTCTGCTCTACACAGATAAACCTGGTGGATCAAATGAAGCAGTTTTCTCCTGGGGCTCTGGATGAGATAAGTACATAAGGCTGAAAGTGTAAGTGATAGCCCAGGCAGTTAGGAGCTAATCTCCTGTCGGATTGGCATCACTTCCGCTTTGTGAAAAGGAGGCTGTAGTATTCTGAGCCTGAGCTCAGTAAAGATGCTTCCTGGCTTTAGTGTTCCTTGGACTTTTGAAGGAAACACACACAGACAGACAGACAGACAGACACACACACACACACACACACACACACACACACACACATAGAAAATCATGGAGACACGGGGACTGATTTACCTGAACAGTTCTCACTGAATTAAGAGGATAGTTTGAAAAAAAAAAAAACTTTAAATCCAGAAGGGTGGGGTTTCATTTTGTTTCTAGATTCCCTCAGATGAACACAAAATATTAAACTTTACATAAACTGGTTTGTGTGGATTAATGTATATGTGTTTGTACATGTATGTACAGAAAGTGTATGTTCTCAGGCACTGTCTACCTTTCTCTTTTTCTTTTTCTTCTTTTTTTTTTTTTTTTTTTTTTTTTGGACAGTGTTTCTCATTGGCTTGGGACTCACCAAGTAAGTGAAACTGGCAGCACACACCAGAGATTCCACCTGGCTATACCTTCCCAGAGCTGAGATTACAA
This sequence comes from Meriones unguiculatus, assembly GCF_030254825.1. NCBI lineage: Eukaryota > Metazoa > Chordata > Mammalia > Rodentia > Muridae > Meriones > Meriones unguiculatus. The sequence goes on along the minus strand of NC_083355.1, from coordinate 9,933,771 downwards.
GCATGCGTACCCACATCCATCCTTTTTATTTAAGTGTGGGTTCCAGAGATAGTACTCAAGCTTGCGAGCGTTTTACTCATGGAACCGTCACTCAGCACAGTTTCTTTATAAGATGTTGCTCTTATTTTTACTTGAAATGCTTAGGAGGCTATGAATGTTGTGGAGATACATTGTGGTAACCTCTAACCTGGGAGATAAGTGTGCACTGATGAAAAAAAAAAAGGTCTCCAATCCAAAGAGTATCCAGTCACGTCCCTACTTCGCTTTAAGCTGATACAAGATGGGCATGCTTAGGATAGCATGTCTATAGTCCAAAACAAAATCTATGCTGACATTTATAGAGACCTATGCATGACCGATATCCTCTCCCAGTCTCTGACGGGCTGGGGCTGGATCAGGATTAGGTTGCTGTCTCAACTGAAAATACTAGGCCTCCTACGATAGCTGCCCCCCTTGAAGCAGCAGCGTGTCCCAGCTGCAGACTCATTTCCTGGGCATGTTCATGGACTAGTGTCTAATGACATAGTACATTGGCACACTAAAGCAAAGCTTTGCGAAAGCCCAACCAAACACCAAGGGAAAGCACTAAATCAAAGCGAGTGGAATGACGTCACAAGGGGAGACAGATGATTCAGCCGGAACATATGGTGTTGTTGGAGCCATTTTATATTGCACGTACTCAAATATCACCTGTTTTCTTTTTCAGGTTTCATAGTCAAGTTTTCCTTTCTGTGCGGAGGACCTTTCCACCTTCCTTCTTCCTCAGCTCCACGGAGAAGTCCTCTGGACATACAGTTCTGACAGAGGGTAAGAACACTGGCTGCTCTTGCAGAGGTCACGGATATGATTCTCAGCACTCACCTGGTGGCCCACAGCCATTCATAATGGAAGCGCCAGTAGATCTGATACCTTCTTCTGACATTGCAGGTGCTAGACACACACGTGGCATGCATATGTAGAAGCAGACAAAAATGAATAAATGAATAAATCTAAAACAAAATGAATAAATGAATATATCTAAAACATTCTCTTAAAAGATTCATTTACTTAGGCAACAAAAAGGAAGGGGAGTGAGGAATGAGGCCTGTCTTTTAATTCGCAGGAAGCTCTTTCACAGGGCTGGGCAGAGGGCTGAGCAGTTAACATTTACTGAACTTCCAGAAGACAAGAGCTCTGTTCCCAGCACCTACTTTCTGTGGCTAACAACTACCTGTAAACCCCAGCTCTAAGGGATCTGATGCCCTCCTCTGGCCTCCTTAGTTGTCTGCATGCACATCAATAAAAAGTAAGTGTTAAAAAGAAAAACTCCACTCAAAAACTGTGTGGCACAAGAAGGTAAAAACTGAATAAGAAACACCACGTTTTGCAGAAAGAAAACTATATCCTGCACAGATGGCAATTAAGGGACCATATGATAAACTCTTATTTGTACTCACTGTGAAAAACAAAGACAAAAATACCAAAACATACCACACAACTGTAATGCGAATGATATTTAAGTTAAACTAGCTGTTGTGTATATAAATTTGACAGTCAATTCTGGGTCTCTTTATGATGGAAGAAACAGAAAGGTGTGCATTCATTTTATTCTATGAACAGATCAGCTAAATGTGGATAACATATTTTCCTAATGAACATAAACAATTTTACAGTTTATCTTTCTAATTTTCCAGTAAGTCCAGGTTATTGATGGTAAAATGACTCGATGCAAATGCATATTAAGCTTTCATTTATTTTTCCTGCAATATGGCTGAACACCTGAATGAAACATTTCATGAATGGAAAGTTAATCTACCCAAGCCCAGGATGCCTAAAGCCTTATAAGAAATTGGACACTCTTTTGGATTTAGTAACCACATTGGAGCATTGTGCAAAAAGAAAAATATAGAGACTTGATCTGAAAGCCCAGAGCTTCATCTACAGTTGAAATAATTGAGGGACTTTGTTTTATACATATATATATATTTTTATTTTAACAACCTCAAATCATTGGTTTTCTCAGTTTTCACACAGAGCCTAGTCTACTGGGTAGCCCCTAGGTGTAGAGCTTTCAAAGTGAAATGTTTGTTTCTGCTGACAGATGTCCTACGAATGCTATGTAAGGTGGCATCCTGTCAGTGCTGATCTCCAGGAACCCATTTGGGCGTAGTGAAACCCGCACTCAGTCTCACTGCCAGTGCGGCTTCTCCAATATTTTCCATTGTGTATTTTATGTGAGCACACCAACAGAGGTACGGCTCTAGGAAAAAAAAAAATCCATGAGAAGCTCCACTCAGTTATCATTTCTGGAAGTTGCCACAGACAAAGCTGTAGACAGTCTTTCTTGTTAAGATAAGTCAGAGTTCTTAAGACAGGACTGACAGTCATCTCTTTGGTCATCTTGGGAATGCACAGTTCCCAAAATAATGTCTCGTTGGATGGTTTTGTTGTTGCCCCCAGAACAAGAATGTTGAAGGTTATGAGTTAAGAGTTCAGGGCTAGAGAGATGGTTCAGTTGGTAAACTGTTTGTCTTTCAGGAATGAAGACCTGAGTCTGATCCCCAGAAACCAAGTGAAAAACGAAGCCATGGTGGTTCATGCTTATAATCCCAGTACTGGAGAAGTGAAACAGTCAGACCCATGGGCTCCCTAGCAAGCCAGGCTAGCTGAACTGATGAACTCCAGTTTAGTGAAGACTCCGTTTTAGAAAGAAAGAACTAAGGTAATTAACAACTGAAAAATGAAGCTTAGGGTAAAACTCTGGCCTACAAACACATGAGCACACACACACACATGCACACACAGAGGAACACACACATACATACATACATACACACAAACACATGTATGAACACAATAAACAAAATCCTTTGAGTGTGGCTAGATCATATTCACAAGAGGAAAGAATATAGATAGTATGACTAAGTATAATATATCAATGTAATAATGACCTATTCTCTTGCGGCATCATGGAAGGGATAATACTGTACAACTAGCCTCGGTAATGTATTTTAAATGTACAGATCTTTTGAAAAGTTGATTGAGGGATGTAGCTAGTTGGGGGAAGACATCGACCTTCTATTGACTCTGGTTTTTGTAAAACTAAAAATAAGATGGCGAATGTAGCGTATTCTTGGTTTATCAGGCCATTGTAAACCCATCACTACGCATGCCCCACGATCGCCAAATGATCACCCACAATCGCGAACTGATCCTAACAGAGTCCTTCTACAGGGGTGCTCACAGTCCGCTCTGAAACCGTCTGATTTTCGTTGTGACTTAGGATCCTGCTAAGGGCATCTTCTTGTGAACACCAGCCCACCAAAATTCAAGTGAAATTCACACTCCACGCGTGCCTTATGCCTTCCTCTGCGCATCTGACCCTGGAAACTTTTATAAACTATGGGTTCTACGTAAGCCCTCTCTGGACTCTTCTCTTTCTCCTGCCCCGCCTACGCATCGCTGTGTCGATACAAAGCCCAGCACCCTGCGCTAACTTATTCTCCCTTCAACTTCTGTGTTAAAAGCGAGGAGGTGAATGAAGCGTTTTCTTTTCTCAGTATGACCGCATGGATGTGGCGCCATCTGAACTTGCCTTGGGCTATGAGGGAGGAGACGGTATGGCACGACTGTAAATGAAGAAAAATAGGGAAAATGAAGCAAAGCATCCTGTTTATTCTCGGTTGGAAAGCTCAGCAGAACAACCTGCGAAGCCACAGCCTTGTTTTTGGACAGATTATGCATTTCGTTAGCAAAAAGGTGGTTTTTAAAAGCACCTTTTTGAAAAAATAATCACTAAGATGTGAAAAAAAAAATGTCATTTTAGGGCCCTTCCTGGAATAGGCAGACCTCTTAATTTATTTTAACTACTGGAATGGGAGTATTTCAAAGACACAGTCTCCGGGTACCTTGGCACGTAGATTGCACCAGGCAAAACTGGTCTCTTAAGTGGGGAACGGCAGCCTTGTACCTGACTCTGCAGCCATTCTTTTCATCGTTCTCAGTGTGGGTAACTGAACAGATAATTGTGCCTCTATAAACACCTTGGAGTTATTACAGATAGAGGGGTTACGTGGAAATTTACAATGGGAATCTTGTAAAAAAAACATGCGAGCTTTGTATGGAGTGGGAATGCTCACTGAAAGTCCAGGTGGGGCGTTGGTTTTGCACTTTGGCCACTTCCAGAAGGCAGCTGAGGCAGCAGAATCGCTAGATACGGAAGGATCTGTAAAGGCGGCGCGGGTTGGGGGTGGGATAGAGGTGAATTCTGAAGTTGAAAGGGAGGGACAGTTTCACAGGGAACCTTGATTTTACAGGTTCACGCTTCACGGGAGGGTTTTATCTTCTGGGTGGCAGCATTAACACACACGAGAGAAGGAGAAAGAGCAGCAGTGATGGAAGCAGAGAGAGAAATAGTGGGTACAACTAGGGACAAGGACTGGTGGCCAAGCACGCCCAAGACACTTTCCTGCAAGCTCCTAATAGCATTAGGGTGGATACTTTTGAAATGGAGACATGGGATTGGGAAGGGACTAGGGAAGGGGCTACAGCTGGGATAAAAAGTGAATAAATTGTTATTAATTAATTAATTAATTAATTAAAAAAAAACAGAGACTCGCGTTTCTTCACTAGTGTTGAACCCACTCTAACTCCACACCAAGTCTATCGGAGTAGTTTTTGGAAACAGATTAAATAGGTGGCTGGCTGTGAGTCCCTCAGGTTGTTTATAAAAGACTTATTGGAAAGTAGGAAGTAACCAGCCAACTAAAGTCAAATATGTCAGTTACTTTGGCTTCTTTAACTGATGTATCCCTGAGAGCCTTGATAAAGTGAAATTGTTATGTAGATCCACCATAACCAGGTTTTATTAGATTTTTTTTTAAGTCAAATTTTGATGAAGTCTCTCATTGGATCATTTTCCTGCTGTTCCAGGGTTGGGCCACAAGGTTTTATGGCTGACCTAGAGTAAAGAGGTTAGCAGGATGGAGGAAGAAACACAGCCTGGGGCTTCTTGTGCGGATCTCAGAGCAAGAAATACACAACTTGAAACAGCTTTCCCACTTCAATATGCTGCAAGTGCTATATGTAAATACTCTTGACAATGTGAGCAACAATAGATTAAACACTAATTTTCAATTTTCAAGTAAGTTCTTTTAGATTCCACACTCAGCAAATTTTGTTCTTAAATGAAGACCCTATTGCTTGTGTTCATGAGATTCACTGTGTGTTCTTAGGCAACCAACTATAGTCCCCTTATTTTCATTGTTCTAATTCAGTATGAGATAAAGATATTGAAAGTTAAAATCAATAGACTATCATAATTCTCCTCTGGAGATGACAAAAATTATGACAGTAGCCTACAAACTACCTTATGAGCCAATACCAACTTCTATTGCCATCATAATAAATACAGTTTGAGAAGGGATGCTAAAGAGATGGCTCCTGGTTACGAGCACTGGCTGCTCTTGCAGAGGAGCCAGGTTTAATTTCCAGTACCCATGTAGAGGCTCAGAAATATCCCTGGAACTCCAGCTCCAGGGGATTCAAAGCCCTCTTACAGCCTCTGCAGGCATCGTAGGCACAAACTGCAGAGACAAAACACCCATACATATAAACTTTTAAAAAGTAAATATAGAGTGAGATTCTCTCTCTCTCTCTCTCTCTTTTAAAGAAACATTGTAGAGTGAGATTTTTTTTTGTATCTGATATTTTTCATTATTATTATTATTATTATTAATTACACTTTATTCATTTTGTATCCCCCCATAAGCCCCTCCCTCCTCCCCTCCCAATGCCACCCTACCTCCCCTTTCTGCATGCATGCTCCTCCCCACGTCCACTGATAGGGGAGGTCCTCCTCTCCTTCCTTCTGATCTTAGTCTATCAGATCACATCAGGAATGGCTGCATTGTCTTCTTCTGTGGCCTGGTAAGGCTGCTCCCCCCTCAGGGGGAGGTGATCAAAGAGCAGGCCAATCAGATTATGTCAGAGGCAGTCCCTCTTCCCATCACTATGTAACCCACTTGGACACTGAACTGCCATGGGCTACATCTGTGCAGGGGTTCTAGGTTATCTCCATGAATAGTCCTTGGTTGGAGCATGAGTCTTTGGGAAGTTCCCTGTGTTCAAATTTTCTTGTTCTGTTGCTCTCCTTGTGGAGTTCCTGTCCTCTCCAGCTCTTGCTATTTCCCACTTCTTACATAAAATTCCATTCACTCTGCCTGACAGTTGGCCATCAGGCTCAGCATCTGCTTTGATAGTCTGCAGGGCAGAGGCTTTCAGAGGCCCTCTGTGGCAGGTTCCTAGGTTGTTTCCTGTTTTCTTCTTCTTCTGGCTTTCAGAGGCCCTCTGTAGAAGGTTCCTAGGTTGTTTCCTGTTTTCTTCTTCTTCTGATGTCCATCCTCTTGGCCTTTCAGGATGGGGATTGAGCGTTTTGATTAGGGTCCTCTCTTTTGCTTAGTTTGTTTAGATGTACCGATTTTAGTGGGTTTATCCTATTTTGTATGTTTATATGAGTGAGTATATACCTACCGTGGAAAAACCCTAGAACTGAGAAAATTTGGTCGCCAAATTCTTCATCTTGTCAGCCAAATCTTTAGTCAAAATAAAGCAAAAAAAAGAAAAAAGAAAGAAAATCCTCCTTAGATGTACAATATTTCCTCCAGGTATGAATTCAGTTGCTAAGAAGGAGTCAGTAGAGGATCTTTCCCATGAATCCACCCTAACATTTCTACCTGCTCCATCCCATGTATTTCCACAGCACCCGTTCTTACAGAGTGAATAATTTAACTCACTAATTTATTCCTCCCTTGATTGAAGGAAAACAAAACAGAAGAAAATTATTAACAATTTAGAAAACATGCTGAGGGTTAAGTTAATTAGCTAATGGAGCCAAGTATGGACCCTGGAACCGAAGCATTCAGACACACACCCCAAGCTCTGTATTCCCACATGTTGCTCCCCTGCCTTTCTTCATAACCCCAAGAAAACATAAAGATTAAGAATTAAAATAAAAGACACACGTATTCTTCAACAGTTGGCTGGAATGAACAGAAATGGATCATTCAGTAAGCCTACCGCCTGCTTCTTTGACCTTCAGATAAGATCCTATATCTTGGGTCAAGAAAGAGCTGTTTTCTGCTCTTGTCTTTGACACCAGTGTGTTGTTCGCACATGCGCACACTCATTACGGGAGGACTTTTGCTAGCTCACAATCCTGACTTTCCTAGGAATTCCAAACCCGCCCTACAATCCTTCCTGATATGTTCGAGACAAGTACATTTAAGTAGTTTCTTCTCAGAGGTGAAAAACACGGGTGCAGGTGTTTTCACAAGCTATCTCTGACTTTCTCATGCACAGTGCCATCAAAGCAGGCTGGTGGAAGGGTATCGGTAGGACTGGACACACCGTGGATTCCTCTACCCAAAGATTTCGCCATCATTAATGCCTACCACATGCCCAGCGAACAGCCAACTAGAAATGAGTCAGACAGAATAAACAATGGGACAGAACTTGTCTGGGGCTCTCATTTGTCACTGGGACTATTACCCAGGAGAATAAGTGAGTTGGCTCCCGAGGGTCAAAGCCAGTAGTTAGAAGTTACAGAATGCAACAGAAGGGATAGCATAAATCAAAGGCAAGGCAAAACAAGACGGCCTTTAATCTCCTTGGCCCAGCTCCATCCTGCTTTTATGCTTTCTTTCTTAATTTGTGTTTTCTGTTTTCAAGAAATTTCCAGACGGGGTGACGTCATAACTACATCTTTTAAAAGTACTTTCATAAGTGCTTATAAAATGATTATTGCTCATTGTAAGAAAACCAATAAAGCATAATTTCAAGAAATGAAAACAGAGCATTTAAAAACATTTTGACGCAAACACTGTACACATTTTTCGGAGAGGAAAGGTTTATTATTTGCTTTTGTGCGTGGGTGGGTGTGCATGCATGAGTGTGCGAGTGTGTGTGTGTGTGTGTGTCTGTTCTCACTCCTGCGTGTGTCTTAGGAGCACAGAAGCGAATGGTTTTCCCCTATCTTCATCATGCTCAACCTTAATTTGTCAAGACATGGTCTCTCATTAAACCTAGAAGTCTCTATTTTGATTAGACTGCCTAGTCACTAGGGCCCCAGGATCTGCCTGGTCCTGGCCCCTTTCCAGTGCTTGGATTACAGTCATATGCCTTCATGTCTAGCTTTTCATATAGATGCTAGAGATTTGAACTCAGGTCCTCACATTAAGCACTTTGCCCATTGAGCCATTTTCCCAGCCCCATATACAATTTTGAACTGTAGAATAAGAATGTTTCTAATGATGTTGCAAAGGTGACAAAAAGAGACTAAAATAACCCGGAGTTGAAATTATGAGGTTTGTCATCTAGGCATCATCCATGATCTTTATAATAATGATGACCCAAGTAAATCCTATTATCTTACAGCGAACCATTTCTCTTATGGGAAAAACTAAACTTGAAGTACAGTAAAGCTCCTTCCAAAACAAATATCATTTGAGGTGGGTTATTTTTATTATGGTGCCACTGTTATTAAAATGATTAGCATATCACATAATGTGTAGTATGTATGAGGCAAGGTCTGAGACATGAACAACATTCATAAATGTGGGAACATCACAGAATCACGAACTCCTGTACACTCACCAAAAAGAAAAAACAGAACTTAACAGCATCAGAGAGATCAGCTGTGAGGTCTTGGGGAGCCAATAAGGAGGGATCTGCAATTTCCTTTTCACTCCTGTGCAGGGTGAATTCTTTCCCTAAATAGATTATAATCCATTCTCATGGCCAAAGAAAGAGGATCACCAGTTCCCTAATAGACTCAAGCAACTCTTTCGTAAAAAAAAATCTTTATAAAATTAACACGAGCTATCAGCTCAAGAGGCAGTGAGGGGAGAAGGAAATTACTTTTCTGCAGTTCAATCAAGATCAAACAGAGATGGCAACTGCCATCCCAACAATGACCAACTGCCATTCCAAGGAGGCTCGCTGCCCAGTCTTCCTGAAAGGGGGACAGGCATGAATAATGGCATATTTGGAACTATTTTTTATTTCTGTTTGTTACTTCATTTTACACTGATGAGTCATCCTCTTAGGAATGAAATGACTACAAAATCCATCTCTTTTATTTTGGGAAAAGAATCCAAACCCTGCAGCCACAAGGGCCATCCTTGGTGGAGGTGCAGGTGGTATTTTGGGCAAACAAGTGTAGGTGGAAGCCTTAGGGTACCTGCCTACCCCATCTACAAGCTTCAGCATGGTGCTGTGCATGAGGTCCAGTGGATAACTGGAAATTCCCACATGCCTAACACTCAGAATTATTCCCCTGGCATGCTAGGGGAGAATGATGTCATATTAAAATATATATATATATATATATATATACATATCTTACTAAGAGAGTCTGTACTATCCTGATACCAAAACTCCATTAAAAAATAAAGAAACCTAACTCTAATTTCAGATAATTGCCAGCCTTCTATACACCATCACATGCATGTACACACATGCACACAAGGCATTAATGCACATATGTGTGCACACTTACTCTTCCACTGTGCCTCAAACACAGAGGACCAAGGAAGAATGGGTGGGGCCTTCCAGCTGTTCTTAATGATCATCAAAGTCAGTACCTACCACCTGACCTCTTTGCCCTCTTCCAGAATTTCCCTAGGATTTTGAGGTTCAGATGACTCCCTTGTGCATCAGAATGATGTTGCAACTTGTCTGTGTCTGCTGCTGTCTCAGGATTATTGAAGTGAAGAGGAAGGGCAAAGATTATCACAGAACCCTCTGGAAAAGTAAAGAGATCACACCATAAGATTTAAAAACACTTACCTTTCAAAATTCTGGCAGCACACTGTTATAACCCCTGACCTCCTCAACTTTTGACTTATTTGATAAGTTGTTGTTGTTGTTGTTGTTGTTGTTTAAGATATCTCAAAAGTGATGTTTCATTTTACTATGTGGCTGCATTGTCAAGAGAACACCATGGCTGTAAATTCTCATTATTTGAAATTTCTGAAAATTTAATTTCTAAAAATGAATCATAGCTGCTTTGCACACTTTGATTACTTAAATAATTGTGATAGAGGTATTGTATTTTTCATTTAGCTTAAAAATTCAAAAGCATATGAAATGTCTACTTTCAATGAGCCCACTCACACAGTAGCTATGTTATGCTGAGAAGACATCTTTTGGCTGCCTATTTCCCCAATCTCTGACTCTTACCTTCCTTCTGCCCCTTCTTCCTGGATGTTTCCTGAGCCTTGGAGGAGATGGCACAGCTGGTTCATCATTGGGAGATATGGCTTTATCTTCTTCCATAGAATGCTCACTGATCAGTTTCCACTACTCATGTAAATCACCGCCATCATGCTAGGCCAAGAACCACTAGCTAAGCTGAGTGGGTCACAGACAAGAAAAAAAGAAGACATAAGAATGTGGAGAGGGGCTTACTGTGAAGAGGGATTTCAGGGGGAGACAGAGAAGTATCAGAGAGGCTTCAGTGGCTAATTTTCATTATTAAATATATGTTGAACAATAAAAGGTTTTTCTGCAGCTGAGGTTATGTGGGGCTGCCCTTCCTTCTGAGTCCTGACTCAGAAGGACATAACTTTTCTTTCTTTTTTTCTTTCTTTTTTTCTTTCTCCTCTTCTATCCTTCACTTTCCTCTGCTGGCCAGAACCTAGGTATACCTTTGCTGTAACCTTTCTCTGAATGTCAGCTAGGTGACACACTGCCTTGCCTAACTCAAATGGCATAGCCCCCTTCCCCTCTGCTCTCTCTCACTCTTCCTTATAGGAACACTCCTTACATACAGGGAGTATATAATAAACACCTCTCTAACTCCCTTACCATAGTTATTTTAATGCCTTGTTTTCTATTCTATCAACTTTGTATATTCCTAAACAGTCACACCGCACAGGTAGGCATATTTCTTAGTTTCTGTGTATTCACATATTTCTGGGGTTTTTTTTGTTCTAGAATTTCATAAAAGTATATAATGAAATATGATCATATATACCTTCTGTTTCTCCGTTACTCCAATATCATGTCAATATCTACCTGTCATCACTTCGTGTCCTTTTTAAAAATATGACATACTAAGGCCAATTAGGTTGAGATAGATGATTTCCAGGCCCTGCCTCTTATGGGGCAGCCACTGCCAGTCGATGGGGAAAGAGAATCATTCTTCTTTGAGAGAACTAGCCTCTGGTTTCCCATATCCTAGTATATGGTCCCATGCCCCTTCATTTCTTTTTAGACAAGTAAATGCTGTTGAGGATTTTTTTTTAGTGCCTCCCATTCTTGTACAAATGGCATCATGTCAAATATTCTGCGTGGGTACATTTCTGGCTTTCTTTTACAACAAAGACACAGGGGGCTTCTTCAGAAGTTCCCTTTTACAGCTCCAAAAGATTGTACTTATGACTTGACAATTCATTTGGCCAATACCTAACATACGTTTGTTTTTCTTTTTTTAATTAAATTGTTATTTTTATATTAATTGCAGTTTATTCACTTTATGTCCCAGCTGTAGCCCCCTCTCTCATCCCCTCCCAATCCCATCTTACCTCACTTTTCTCTTCCTATGCCCCTCTGACATACATTTATTTGTAATGAAGATATTTTTATATTTAGGAAAATATGTTACCATGGATTTGGAGATACCCCATGTAGACTTGATGGGCTGAGAAGTTGATACATAACTAAAGAAAGTGACCTACTCTCTTCCAGAATCTATCAAGAGCCCAAGAGTTCAGCAGTAAAGGGTGGGGCAGCCTGTGACTGTTGTCAACAGGACCAGTCTTATGCAAATCCAATACAGATAACCACAATCACTGTGAGTTAGGATTATAACAGTTTTATCTAGCACAAAGGGTGTCATTCCCCAGTCCTTTGCCGGGTCTTTCTGCTGATGTACTTTTCACTGTGCTTCACTGAAGCCAGGGTCACCTTTTGAACATTAAGCTCATCATTAAGGTATCAGAACAAGGATTCCCCACAGAACCCCCTTTCTCTTTACCTCAGTACTGGGGTTACAGGCATGCACACCACACCCACTAACTCTCCGGGATTGAAATCAAGTTCTCCTACTTGTACCTTGAGGACTTTATCCACTGAGCCATCTCCCTATCCAGCTACAATATTCTTAACCATTGTTGAAGATAACATTTTTCAGAAAATTTTCCAAGATTTCACTGTGATTATTTTTTAGGGGAACATGTGAAAACGAGAGAGTTCTAATGAGTTGAAACCAGAAGCCATATCCTGAAGTGCAGCAGTTGCTCAAACACTGTTAACCGGCATTTCTAAAAGGGAAGACAGCTGCTCCTCTCTCCCACTGCAGGAAAATGGACCAATCTATCTCAGAGAAGCCAATCTGCAATACAAATGTCAGTTCCTTCCACTAAAAATCTACAAGTTAGTTTCTACGTATTTTTAGCTTATAAGTGATGTGACTAAATGCCAATCTGTGACAAATTCTGTGGTCACCATTTTTCACGAAACAGTTATTGATATATGCTGGCCATGGGCTGATCCTTGGGAAAGGAAGAAATTGTTATGTCTGAGTAGGCATTTGATTTCTATATAGACCCGCTAGGTTTCCTCAGCAAATCTGCTACAGATGTCATCCCCAGATTCAGAAAATTTCATCCTAGGGAGGGGGTCAAGTACAGCAGAGTGAGTGGGTGGAATTAGATCTCTCTGTCAATGGCCTTGGGTCTTGGGCTGAAATGCATGCCTGGATAGCTGTAACTTGATTCATCTGTGCATAAATAGGAGGGTTAAAACCTCTACACGGAGCCTTTCCACATTTTCTCAAATTCTCATTTACTTTTACCATAGTTTATGTTAACATGATAAGGGGGTGTTCATGCATAAGGCAGCCTGATCCATCCATTGATTTTTATCAGACCTAGAAGACATTTTTCAAACACTAAAAACAAAAACAAAACACTGAGCCAAATATTTCATCTGATTATTTTTCATGTCTTTATACTTTCTTTTAAAAGGTACAGATGATAATAGGTGTTTATTTTGGGTACCTTGTAATTTCTAATCTTTAACTGTATGGAAATCTAAAAGTCAAGTATGGGAAAAATGCAGATCTAGTCATTCCAAATGGTTGGTTTCTAGTTAAAGGACTCTCTTAGTCTGTACAACACCTATGACTCAAAGTCACTATGGCAAATCATAGCATGAGTTTGAGGCATTTGCATTTTAACCAAGCAAAAAAGTGGTTTCCTCAAGGAATATTTTTCTAAACAGAGAGTTCATTTATTTCCACAGAACAAATAGCTGTGTACAAAGCCTCCTACAGAATTGAAACTATGGAGTTTCTCCTTGGCATACTGCCTACATAGTATTCTTGGATAGAGAGAAACTGAGCCCCCTATCAGAAGGCTCTGCATCTGGGAAGTTTACAAATACACAAGACTGTTTACAATTCTGATTTCTCTTAATTAATAGCCATCCATAAGTTTGATTCTCAGTGTATGTCTGGAATTATCTGTAAGCCTACTGTTTGTGTGTAAAGGTCATCAGATACTACGGTCTGACTTTCTGAAATTAAAAAAAAAAATCACTGTGCTTCCTCCATTATACATTCCTTCAAGTGCAACGCTGCTTAATGGCAGAGTCTGGCGATTGCAGAGAACCAGGTAGGCTTTCCAAGCAGGCACACGGGGATACATCGATGGAAACTTTGAAAATTCCATATGCTTTGCTCAGGCAGAACCAACGATTTCAAAATGAACAGTGACAGATCAATTTTTAATGGTTACTCTATTATTTTTCTCTATTATAAATGCTACTTTTTAGCAGACCATGAAAATTATGTTGACATTTGAAAAGCATGTGATTAATTGTAACAGAACAAACATTCTGAGCGGAGCCTGTACCCAGGAAGGTGATACCAAACAGGGGCCCCATTTTGTGACACTGTTGGCATTTTCATTTTATTTTTTTAATCTACTAAATGTTAAAGATCTTAGGTGTGCTAGTGATGGATTGATAAACATGAGAGGCAGAAATGGCTGTGGGGATGCTGCTCTGAAAACAGTGGTTCATTCAACTAAAACCCAGTCCCGTCTCAGAAATGCAACTGAGCAGACAGCATGCTCAGTACTGCAACTCTGCCCAGAAACACCTACTGATGTTTACAGCTTACAGCGTTTAGAACTTTCTCAGCGCTGCTGATAGATTGGCAAAACAGTCCCTACGAGTTAAAGGAGACGTTGGTCCTTGAGCATCACAGCACAGTAACTATGTGTGAAAGGGCACATGGGAAATTATAGTTTTTTTTTTCCATTTCAATAAAATTTTATTAACTCTATCACTAGTCAAATAAGCTGAAATCTTCTTTACATAATTGAAAGTGTTCTACATTTAATTCTGTAGCACAGACATCCTGTTTAAACTGGGTTCTTGAGTTGTGATGTCCAGCTGCATTAATGAACAATGAGGCGAACTTTCTAACGGGTTGTGGACTTTATGAATCTCTGTGGAGTCTAAGAGACCTCTGACTCTGGACAGATGGTCTATTTGCCTAGTTTCTTTGCTATTCATCCCATTAAAAGGTTTTTTTTTCTAACATTCAGTGTGTGTGCATGCATGCACACAATTGTCCAATGTGTTTATGTGATCAGATATACTTTTGTGAAGTTGATTGTATTCTTCCATCATGTAGGTATTTAAATTGAACTCAGGTTGTCAGGCAGAATGGGAAGCACTTTTGCCCACTGAACCATCTTTCCAGCTGCCATCCCATTTTTTTTTCTTTGACACAAGGATTTGAGATGTAACATTTATCCATAAAGCAGAGCCTATTGAAGTCATCCACGAAGGAGTCACGGTTAACTTGATAAGCTTACAAACATTGCACTCAGACAACCTCAGTCAAATGATGTGGTGCATGCCAGTACTCTTTAAAAAAAAATCTACATTTTACTCAGTGGATTAAAGAAGAGAAAGAGAAAAATGGAATGCTTCATTTATGCAAAAGTGGATGGAACTGGAGACAACTGTGTCAAGTGAAAAAAGCCAGACTGGAAAGGTAGCTATTACATTTTCCCTCAAATGTGGGAACTAGAAAAGAAAACATAAGAACACAAAAGCAAAGTGGGGGAGGAATTACTAGGAAGGTACATGGAAAAGCATAAAGGGAAATGCAGAATGAGAGAAAGCAATAAATGATGATAGAATACAGGACGAATATTATCAATGAACATGCTGTGCCACTAATACACTCTACTGAAAACACTCCTTGTTGCCTGATATCCACATCCACCTTCGTATGCTTCATTTTCTTCAAAGGTCAACAAGAGAAAGACAGAAAGGTATATCTAAGGTAAAAGACTACATTAGAAAATGAACGCTTGAGTTTCTATGATCCTAAGAGTCAAAATTTCAAAAAAGTGAAAAATTATTTCTATGGCTAATTGAGTCATCATTTGATGACCATGAATTATTTCTATTTTTGTCACCTGCTTTGGTCTTTAAATATGTAATTGTTTCATAATTTGGACTTACCTATTTCTGCTTATCTCTCTGTGATTTTCGAAGGCAAGAAATGAACATAGAAATTTCACAAGTATGTATAGAAGAAGACAATGAATGAGGTTCAGGTATTCTGGTTGTTGTATTTTCTACATACTGTTTATGAACACTACATATATCTATGTATCATGAATGGTTTTAAGATGTATTGTTATTTATGTGCATGTTTGCATGTCTGGGTGAGGATATACCCTGTATATGTCAGTTCCCATACAGGCTAGAAGAGGGCATTGGGTCAGTTGGAACTGGGGTCACAAGAGAAGATGAGCCACCTGTTACAGGTGCTACAAACCAGGTCTAGGAACTCTGGGAGAGCAGTAAGTGTTCTCAACTGCTGCTTCATCTCTCTAGATCCAAGACCCCAGGTTTTTGCTTGTTTGGTTGGTTTTTGGTTTTTGTTTTATAGGAATCTCTGCCTTAAAAGACAGTATAATATTGTCACTGGATGGACATTAAAACCAATGTTTATATTATCAGATCTAATAAATCCTCTCTGGGCATCTGAATGTTCATGATTATTGCACCTCTTTTCAGTTTCTATTTTAACCTCTGTTTTGCAAGTCCTTTAAAAAAATCCAATGTTTGTTTGTTTGTTTGTTTGTTTGTTTTTGGATGAGCTAGCGGCGGCAGTGCTGGAGAGCTCCTCCTTGTGGTGAGTGTACGGGAGAGTTGGTTGGCCAACCAGCTCAGATGCTACTCAGGCCCAGATTCAGGGCTTTGAGTTGGCATACCCCAACATCTACCCCAACTGCTGGGCTGTGTGAAGCTTAGGGCCTACAGATCCAAAGCTACAGGATCTCCATAACAAAGGGCAGCAGCAGGGTATCCTAGATGTGTCCCAGTGAGCATCTCTTGCTGATGGTGCAGCAGAAGCCAGAGGCCTCAAACCAGACCAGTGACTGGCTGCAATGAACATTCGCAAGTAAATATGTGTGAACAAAAGGGTATACAGTGGCACACACTATCACACTACAGCTTCCAAAAGGATATTTTTCTTTTGATGGAGAGGTTACAAGGGCAGAGGGCAAATGCGAGGGGACAGGGAGATGAGTAGGATTGGGGCACATGATGTGAAATGCACAAGAAATCAATAAAAAGTTTTTAAAAATTACAAGTAAGTTTATTCTTCCCCCCCCCCCAGAATTTATGGCTTATGCTAGTTATACTAGGGGATATTTTCTATTATTATGGTTGACCATTTTTGCCTGAACCATGTGTGATCTTCACAGCTTGACAGCCTTACCTATTACTCTTATGATAAAGACCCCACATGATCGAAAACTCTCTGAGCTTATTCCAAGGACTCTGTAGTTTCCAGAGTCATTTAATGACACATCCCACTGGAAGTTGAATTAAACTAAAGGTCAGCTGCCATTACTAGGCTTAGCCACTGTCCTGCCTGCCTGGCATAAGGGGAGTAAGGAGTGTGTCAGTGTGATGTCCTCTGCTTCCTTCTGGTTTCCAACATCCAGGATGTTGTATTTTTCTCTTCTTAGAGATCCAACCTTCCATGTTCTGATTTTTTTTTTTTTTTTTTTTTTTACTCAGTACTTTTTTGCACACCCTGGACCGGGGTAAATGTGAAGGGCAGCCTGGAAAGCCATCAACGCTGTGCGTGTCAGAGTCTGCTTACACAGGATGCCAACAGATGGCAATATTTTATCATTATTACACAGTCTAGAGACCCTTCGTCTGTGGACCCGGGGAGGGTAAGGAGTCGGCTCTTTGGTGTGACACATGTCAGCAAAGCTTCACCCCCCATTAACCATGCTGTTGTTTGTGATTATGAAGCGGCGTGTCTCACCACGTGTCACATTCTTGACTTGTACAAGGGCCCATTAGTAAATAGCATCGGAGTTCTTTGAGTCATTGAAGGTACCATGCTTGGAAAAATAAACACTGAGCATTCGGCAGAGATTAGAGCCACTGGCTGGTAGGGGACTGGATGGCAGTTCTTGGAAAAGCCATTTCTGTGATTCATCAAGCCTTTTCCTTCATCAGTGCATTGGAAGGAAGGCAGAATTACCACAGTGAAGTGTTTTGCATTCACACCCACAAGGCAAGCCTTCGTCCTGTCCGTGGTGCACAGGACTTGGTCCATGGAAGAGTTTTAACAAGGAATAGATATGAGGCTGATATTCCAGACTATCAAGGAAACCTGTGACCTCAAAATTATGATTTAAAAATAAAAAGGGATGTTCCTATTTTCTTATCTACTTCCTAAAGATGTTTTTCCTTCCCTATTTACCCATCCCATTCTTTTCATATTTGGGCATTTCAAATGACTTTCTTTTCTTTGTTCCCCTATGGTTCATGACTTCTATTCCTCTGCCTCCTCTCTAGAGCCTTCCCAGCTTCACCTTGTTTGGTCTTTCCACCTCATCCTCAGACCAGACTCATTCTCTTCCCAGCATGCCTTGCTGCACTTCGATCCAGAGAAAGGCATTCTGAGTCTTCGGAGTTGGCACCGAGGGAACAGGATGAGCTTGCCAATACCACCTACCCAAGGAACTGAGTTTACAAAGTGAATCCCCTCCAGCCACCATGGGCCGCAGCCACTGCCAACTTTATAATTGTAAGACGTCTAATGGTTGAAACTGGCCTGAGACTAAAGAAACTCAGGCAGATCAACGCTCCAGGTTGGGGTTTGGGAACGTTGTAGGGTTTCTCTCTGTACATGCAACTTTGGAGGCTGAATTTCAATTTTTGATCCCCTTTAGCAATTTGGCTCATTTTCTGTTTGTGCTTCTCTTTTATAACTTTTTTTTTTAAGAAGAGAAATCTGACTTTTTTTTTTTTTTTCTTCCAGGAAGGAAAGAACATGAGGACTCCAGGCAGAGCTGGAGGCCTAAAGGTGAAGCTTCCACCAACCGTCTTCCACAGACCATCTACCCTGCTCAATAAGGGGCCATGACCAGGTAGTCAAGTAGTCAAACAACCCAGGTCAGAGGGGAGAAAACAGATGGCGATCAATGGCTTGCAGATCCCACACCTTCTTTTAAAAACTGCTCCAAAAACTAGGTTTCCGTGAAAGAGCGTTTCCGAAGGCCCTTTTGTAAACACTCCACTTGGGTTCTGAGCCTCTAAAAAGTGTTTTGTATCGGGCGTTTGCCATCCAACAAGGTTTTATTGAATATCCCCCTTGTTGTTGTTAGAATAATCCATGCTGATTATAAACCATGCCCCATAAAAGGCCACCAAACACATCCACCAGCCCTCACCACGGGGCAGACTCAAGCCGGTGCGCCTCGGGCCATAAAGCCTAGACCGCCGGGAACACCTCTGCCATTTATTTCCCTGCAGTGTGCTTTCTCTCCGTCTCTCTCTAGGCAGATTTTCCTTGTGTTGAAAGGGAACCTCTGGTCAAAAGTCAGCAAGCAAAGTTGTAGAAAGCTTTGATAGTCAGTGAAGTGAATCATGGCTACACATGGCAGCGCATGCACCAATGGAGTCTCTTGCTGGGCGGACCTCCCTCGAAGAAGAGCATCTCCTAGTCATCAGTCAATGGGGCCCCCAACAAGCTACGTGCAGCCAATGGCTTCACCAGCTCCGCCGTGCCTGGGTCCCAATTGCCCTTTTTCCACAGGTATTGCTAAAACAAATAGCAGACAGTATTTACTGGGTGTGATGCTTTCAATCGCATTAATCTAGGCAGTAAAAAAATTTATGGCTAATAAAAATTCCACCAGGACACGGCTGATTGGAGGGGAGGCTGCAGGATGGAAATCCAAGCCACGCCTCTGCCTCTAGCTAGGCTGGTCACAAATGCTGGAAGGAAGTAGGAGTCCGGGAAGAGAAAGACAGAAAAATCTCTGGGGTTGTTAAAACTAATTCAAGGGTAGATGGCTAAAACTCTTAAATCGTTTAATAAGCCCAGACTCTGCACAGTGATTGACTGGACACCTACTCTGAAAAGCGACGTGGGGAAAGTTCAGACATCGTCTTGCTTCCAACAGAAAAAAAAAATCAACCTGAGTTCCATCTAGTCTTATGATTACTTGGTTGTTTTTGTATAATAAAACAAACGCTTAAAATACAATCAGCTTTCAAAAAAAGCTGATTACCAGGGGTGGAGGTTGGGGTGCACTCTGTCTTTGCCTCTCTGGATTGATGCCAGTCAGAGCTGGAGCTCTGAAATACCTGTCTCCTGCCTGGTTGCTTTGCGTTTTGCTGAGCTGGATTCAGAGGGTGTTGACTAAGTTCTGTGAACACTGGCGAGTCATCCCTCTTTTTCTCAACCGAGAGCGTAGGTCTGGAGACTCCCGGGTTCTCAGTCTCCAAACCCTGAGTGCTCCATGGTTTCTCCCTTGAGTGGGCAGCTGATCCAATTATTTGTTAATGATCACAGACCACACACAGCAATGAGGATGTTATTTTAATGAATTTATATTGGAAGTCCTGCCACTGGGGCTGAGCACTTGATTAGCTAATTGCGGTTAATACTTCAAGTAGCTTATCCAATATCCATTATCCCATTCTTTCATAGTAATAGAACCCCAAATTTAATCCATGTGGCAATATGCCCAGCCAAAAGACTTTATTTGCAAACTCCCATATGCTAAGGGTGGCCAATAAGGTGAAATTTGAAAACAGGGAAGGGGGTCTTTCAAGAAATCTGGATTGGGCAGCAATACTTGAGGCATTTGCTGGCTCTTCTGTCTCAAAATTCCTTGTACTTTCTGCCAAAAGCACAGACCCCATGACTGAAACTCCAGCTGTCACCTAGGAATGTAAGGGGACACGGAGGGCGGCTGTATCCTTTAAGAATGGAGTTACAAAGAGATGCAAGGGAAGAATCTGTGTTTCTGACAACCCTGTCCAATATTCTGACCCCTCGGCCACCTACCTCCGGATAGTCCTCATTCAAAAGAGAAGAGAAATTTCATTGGTGTTACTATCACTTTGTCTCAATACTAGGCTTGGTAAGCACAATCAAAGCCCCGGAGGTAGAGAAGGATTTTCATACCGCCATGGCCTGTGCTCCACAATTAAGCATTTAAATTTCTCAAAGAGGAAATCAATCACATTTTATTAGAAGGAGAGAGGAGGACACCATAGGCACTCCTGGGGAGGTCAGAGGTCAACTTGCAGAAGTCAGTTCTCTCCTTCTGTCATGTGTGTTCTCGGCCGCCAGGCTTGGCAGCAATGACCTTTACCCTCTGTGCCATTGCCAACAGTCCCAACAATCTTGGTTTAAACGTAACCGACAGTGCAACAGTGCCGTGTATTGCACTGATGTGCTATAGACCGCATGAAGAGGTTGCTTTTGTAAGTGATGGATGTGACCTTAGACCAAACCACTTAAAGTTGTCCCTCAGTGTCTGCAATGGAGTAAAACAGTATCAACCTGCTGTAAGTATTGGCAAGACAACAGAGTGCTCTTTAAAACAGTCAGAGTAGAGAAGGGGCTTAATAAAGAAATTATTTTTTTTAGCTATTTATTTGTATTTATCTGGACTTAGGTATTTGTGGGAGAACATGTGTGCCACGTGGGCAGGGGTGCCCTCAGAGACCAGAAGAGGATATAAAAGATTCTCTGGATCTGGACTTAGAGGCAGTCGTGGTCTGCCTGACATAAACGTTAGAAGTTAAACTTGGGTTCTCCGAAACAACAGCAGAAGGCACTGTTAAATCCCATCTCAGTGGGCCCATGAATAAGAAATTCTATTCTCTTCTGTGTCTCATGCTTCTTAGTTTGAAATTCTTGACTTTGAGTTTAGAAGATTTCATGTTCTTCTTCCACTGTAGAAAACAAGCTAAAATTGTCTGGACAACAAACAGTCGAGCAACTGTTTCACTCCCGTGTGACCTCAATTATTTGCCACCACTTTCACCCTAACAGCTTCCCCTCTTCTTCCTTACAAAATAGACACAGCATACAAAACTGAATTGTAAAATCAGCCAACCATTAAAATCAAACATACACCCAACCCACCTTCCTTAGATACGTTGATTAAAATCATTACTTAATAAAAGCCAATGGGAGAATTAAAAAACTAATTCAACTTGGCCTGGAGATATGGCTTAGTGGGTAAAATGCTTGTCATGCAAGCATGAGGACCTAAGTTTGATGCCTAGAATGCACATGTCTGTAACCTCAGTGCTTGGAGGAAGATGCAGAGAATTTCTGAAAGGTAACAGGCCAGCTATCCTGTTGTATGCTGAGGTGAATACCAGGAACAAAGTGGAAAGCAAGCGCCTATATCTAAAGTTGTTGTCTGGCCTTCGTGTGCATATCACACTTATATACAGGAAGATAGACACAGACACACATACATCATGTATGTACAGATCACACACACTACCTAATACACATATACACACAGGCACATACATATACACATGCACACGCCCATGAACAAGCATGCAAATTATTAAAAAAAATCATCTTACTCTAAGTCCAACCCTTACTTTCCTTCAACTCATATTTACTTATTATATAGTGTTCCAGAGGCACATGCTTCTGTCATTTCATCCTGCCCACAGTGACAAAGCGATCAAGAACTCCTGGCATATTGAGAGCCATTGCTCTCAGTCACAAATTGTAAAAGCATGGATTCAGATCCATGTACCTACATGCCATGGAAAAATTAATTGGCATTAATTACTTAGCTAATAAGAGTTAATTAATTAGTTATTTTTATGATCAAATGAGCCAATGATGAGAAAGAAGACAATATTAAGACTCATATAATGATCATCACCCTGTTGGTCATCATCATACCATTTCCTCTAGTAAATAAATGTGCCTTATTTTGACATGAATTCTAGAACACCATCTCCACTCCCCTTGTACCCAACAGAAGTTTCGTTTTGAGGCTTGAGAAGACAGAAAAGATGACTTATCCATGATATATATTTCTTATCTCTCTAGCAAATGTGAAATGATTTCTTGTAGAAGGTTTTACAGGGCTGTTTAGCTTCTTTGGCCAAGTGTTTGCCTCACAAGCAACAGGCTCTTGCTATGAGCCCCAGCACTAAATAAACTGGCCTGGTGGCTCACAGCTGTGATCCCAGCACTCAAGATGTGGAGGCAGGAAGAGGAACAGTTCAAGTTCAAGTTCCCCTTCATGGTTTGAGGCCAGCCTGGGAGGCATGATACCACATTGCAAGTGTGTGTGTGTGTGTGTGTGTGTGTGTGTAGGGGGATGAGAAGTGAGGTAATAAATTGAGATTCACTAAAAGAAAAAAAAATGTAAGTTTCTGTCCAGTAGAATTTGGGAAATGTTGTTAATTTAGTCTACATTATATTAGTAAACATATGGTAAATTGAAATATACCCCAACTAGCCTCTATGGAACCTTACTTTGGGGTGCTCATCTACCTCCTTCATTGCAAATACAATGCCTGCTCCTGGTACTTTTAGGGAAATGCACAAAGATAAGCTTTTTAAGGAAACTGACATAGGAGCCATTAGCAGTGGTCACACACATACACCCAAACCGAGATCCTTTTCTTCAGTTATGTATTTTGTTCATTTCTCTGTTCACCAGTATGTTTTCCATTGCTATCAGGAAGAGAGGAAGGATCTGGTGAGGGGAAATCAGGAACAGAGTGTACTGGGAGGGAAGGTAAAATAAGGGAGATAGAAAAGCAGGCCCAAGGCAGTGAAAACACAAACAGTCCCTGCTTTGTTTACACAACTTGCCAGTCCTAATTCTAGTTTCAGCCTGGCACCTTGCTGCTGTCTGGAGGTAGTACTTGCAAACCACACCCAGGCCTGGGATCCCATGGGACAATAATAGTCCCCTTTGCCTTTCTATTTCTTACACCTCTGACATAAGAAATAATCTGAGACAAAACCTCAAATTAACAGGAGGAAGAAAGAAAAAAAAAAAAGGCTTATAATGAACAGTTTCAACCCGATGACTTGCAGCATTTGGAATCAGGGTGCCTCCTCCTTTAGAGCAGGCAAATGATTTTGCTAATGTGTATGAGCCATTCCAGGGCAAGAAATGGACAGAGAGAAAACAGTAACATATTCCTTTCTCTCTTTGAGCACATTATAAGAGGATGGTTATCCCAGACTTCATGGAAGAAGGCTGACACTAAAGGAGATTAAATATTGTAGATATGTCTTTCCCTCCTGAGAGCTCAGAGTCTTCGCATACAGGAGCCATGCCAAGAAGACACTCCTGCTCAGGCTCTCATGGTTCCCCTGATTGCTCTAAGTACTGAAGGTACTTCTGAATTTGACTTTCATGAAGTCTTTACTATGGAAGCCCAAATACTACTTGTTAGAGACGATCTTGAACTATCTTGGTCCATTGATGAATTAAAGAAAATCACCTACATCCATTTCTAAGTGAGGTCTCCAAGTTCAAATCATGACCCGACTTAAGAAACTTGTTGTAGTATTAGCCTGTAAGAAGGCTATATAGAGAGTCAACTCTGATTCTTGAATAAGTGTCAGGAATGGTCTACTTAATTCCCACCACTAAATGGAAAACTGGAGTTAGTTATCATTTTCTTCAGCATAGCTTTGGCCAGAAACACCACACAAAATAATTTCGTGTTGCTGATATCAATACAATATGCTGTTGGACTTTGCCATTGCTCAAAGTAATCCTTCCTGTTCAAGAGACAAGTGAATGACTCTGGAAGTCAAGGGTCCTTTGTAGGACAAACTAAAAATCCAAAGTGAGAATTGCCATTCTATTAGAGAGAAATCATCATAAACATTTTAGGCTGTAGGTTTGGCAAGTGACTCATGGCGATCGCAATTCACCTGGGGTTTTCCCCTCAGAACAGTGCTTGTAGTTCCCCCCTCTACAACCCTTCCAAGTCCCGCACAGAGCTAAGCACCAGCTATGCTGCCAGAGTGGGACATTAGTGACCACATATCAAACTAGTTCCATCTGTAGTCATAGCTCTACAAGTACCGAACAGTTTGCAAACGTCAGCAAAACTCTAGACCGGCCTGGCGTTGGTACTGGGCTGGCAGCAGGACTTACCCACAGTTGTGGCAGCCTTACTGAGTGAACATTCACTTGCTAAGTAGGTCTTGGATGGCCATCCCGTTCAGAAGCAGGGATGGAAGACACAGGAGGCAGGGCGAAAGATGAGAACTGTGAGATAACAGCTCTATTTCAGTTCCTAAAAATACAATTTTATCGTTACAAAAATACAACTTTCTGAAGATTTGGGTTGGAGCCCACTCATTCCTCCAAGGGATCACTGTTACAAAGATCTCCGAGATTTTATGTTAAAAGAAAACGTGAAATGGCTGGTGCTTTTGCCACAGTCTGGGAGTGTACCCCTACATGGGCCACAGTGCCAGAGAATTAAGCAGAAGTGCATTTGCTAAGAAAAAAATGAATGCTGAGGAAAAGGTCCAGGAACACTTTTGTTGTTGTTGTTGTTGTGTTTTACTCTTAGGTATCATTTAAATATCAGGGCCAACGAGGCAGTGGGTACCAAAAAAGCAGATATAATTTGTAGGAACTTGACCACTCCCCAAAAGGCTGTTCTAATTATTGACCTTTGGTTTTGATATTATGAGAGCAAAAACCTGTTAGTACAGTGAAATGAGGCCAGAAGAGAAGAATATGACAGAAAAAGAGTAGGGGTTTCTGATTCTTAACGTTAAAAGTAATGAGTCCACTGTCAGATCTCTATTAGACTGAAATAATCAGTAGACAGTACTTTCATTTCAAGGGGCACTGGACATTTCTTTCCATTTGACAATAGTCTCATCTAGACAAAGACTAGACTGGGATGTGCTCATCATCAGGATAGTTTGGTTGCTAGATAAATGCAGGAGTCTCCCATTTGTGTCTGGCAAATGTGGTAAGCCTAAATGGGAAGAATTTTGGTTAATGAGTTATTTGGAGAAATAATTAAAAAATTGAAAAGGAAAGATTAACCCAAAGAAAGCTGTCCTAAATTCCAAAGGCTTTTGTTTAATCTGTATATAAACAATCCTTGTTTCTTCCACTACATTGCTGGGCCAAAGTAGATTCCCAGAAATTGTTAATTGATTGACTCATTTTTAGATAAAAAGAGAAAGCTTAAAATAAAGCCAAAGCACATGAACATTTTGATTTGAATGTTTTATTTCATGGATCAATTCTGGGCATGTGTCTAACCATTTAGAACGCATGCTTAGAAAATTGCAAAGTGTAATGCATTTTAAAACTCAAATACCTGTTAAAGGCCCACACTGCCGACTCTCAAGTTATTATTCATACTTCTATCTTAATGGATTCCACAAATCACTTCTTTATTTTTCTTGGTGAATATTGCTGATGCTTACAAATGAGTATCATTTACCACCGTCATGGCCCCCACCCACCATCTCCATTACCTCTTCAGGAGCCAAAGCCCAAAGCTATAAATATAGCGTACCACTGTGAGGAGGCTCTCTCCCTGCTTCACTTCACCCCCAGTCCAGCATGTAATGGATTTCTCTTTTTACAGTGCTAAAAGAATCAGTTAATCACTGGGTCACCCATTGATTTGAAAGTCTTTCATTTGAAATCATTAGTCTGAATAAATTGAAAAAAAACACAAAAGAGCAAATAAATCAAGAAAAAAAATTACAACAGGTTTTTATGAAGTTTGGGTGGAGTGGAAAAAGTGATCTAGAGTTAATTACGAAGGCTTAGTCATAAGATGCAGGAAGCAGTGGTTTTAAAAAGCCCAAATGGGGCTATATATACATATGTGTGTGTGTGTGTATGTATATATACACACACATATATGCACGTAATTATATGCACACATGTACTCACATTTGTGCATGCACATATATTTAAGATGTTAGTTTCCATCACATCGTGCTGTGTGGGCTACCATGTGAAACTTGACCATGTATAGATCTTCACGGGCAATGAGAGCAATCAGGCTCTCTCGGAAGGCTGGACTGTTTCAGAGTGCTTTTCTGCATAGTCGCGAAGGTGAAGGCTTGTACAGGGAACTGATGCCGCAGACTTCCTGGAGGAAGAGGGACAGGATGACAGGTTGAGTCTGGATTTCCTCTTTATGGGTGCCGGCTCACCGACTCACAAGCTTAGTGGAGTTTTAAGTATCCTTATCCCTACGAGTCTAAATTCCGAGCATTTCTGTTGCAGCTCAAGTCTGTCCCACCCACTGCATCACCAAGTTGCTCCTTCCATCACTGAACAGTGGTGCCTCTCACACTCAGTGCTCCACGCCTGTTAATAATACCCTGGCTCTGTTGGCTTTTTAATCCTGTGCACCGTGTTGGCTTTCCCGTACTCTCCCAAAATTGCTGTGCCCATCCTAAAGCTGGACTTGTGTAGGGACATGAGGGTTTTGCTTTGGGGATTTGCAGATACAATGTAACAGCCTCTATCAATATTTTAGTAAATAAGGAAATACATTTGGTTCACACCTTCTATCTCTTTACAGGGTGTGGGGCCATTGAACATCTGGATACTGTGGGTGTCATTTGAGAATGGTGCCAGCATGTATTTGTTTGGAGGAAATGATAATACTGTTATTATTTCAATCAATATGCCCCATATATGCAAATTCACACATTTGACTAATGAGAAGAAAAGTCTAAAATATCAAAAGCGCTCTTTAGCAAACAAAAGACAGATATGCATGTGTCTGTGTGCCTGTGTGTACATGTCTGTGATGTGTGTGCATGAGTTTCCTTCAGATGTACTGAAAACTGCTACTACAATGACTTAAACAAAGGCTTTGCAGTTTGAATACCTGATGGCAGGAATCATATGTGAGTGTCCTGCAATTCCCCAACACTAGCAGGTTGCTGAAGGCAAACTGAAGGCTCTCATGCTGAGGGCAGTAGAATTAGATTAAACTTATCACGGGTAGCGTTGGCTCACCTGCCCAGTAGCCTCAGGACTTCCTGGGAGCTAGCTGAAAGAGCTCACTTTCAGGGGCCACTCTAGACATGCTGCAGTGAGTTCATATTTCATTTCTACAGTGAGGAACACACATATTTAAAAGCAAAAAGTGTAAAGCATCCAGAGTACAGGCTTAGGTAGGAAGTACTGTTTTCCATCATTTCTCTCTTTCAATCTCTAGGATGTTTTCTGCCTTTGAAAGCATAACGAAGGCCAACTAGCTTATCTCTGTTTTAACTGAATACCCACCCTGAATGCAAAAGACTGTCAGTGCTTGGGCAAGGTTTCAAACTGTTAATCTCTTCTCAACTCTCTTTTTTATGTATTTCTCTTCCCCCAGGTAAACGGGGAATCCCCTAAAGGAAGTTCGAATTTCATGGGACTGAAGTCAAAATTTCCTAACTGTGTGTGTTTAAGTCAACCACTCATCATAAAACCCAGAGAAAGAAGTAACTAGAATTGGACTTTGCAAATTTAGTAAGTTAGGACCTTGTTATTTTGTGCACTGGAGAAAGTAACAAGAATGAGATGGCTAGTATAAAGAAACCTTTATCAGCCCAGTGAGCCATAAGTATCAGTAATATATTTAGTGTTGTTTGTAGGTGAAACTGCATTTCGTCAGAGGGCATCAGCCAGGTAAGGGAATCAGAAAAAAAAGAAGAATGAGATGAGTGAAGAAGAAAACTTGAGGTAAGAGGTGACCAACTGAGAGCTGCTTTCATTCTGTGAATTATTTGCAGAAGACCTAAGCAAAACAATACTGTAAAGTGCGTTAGAAGTGACCCAAATTGGCCAACCCTGGCATTTGAATTCAGACATACCAAGACTTCAAATTCATTCTTGTTCCTTAACTGTGTCTTCATCAGCCACCCTGGGTTGGTTTTCTTACCTCAGATGATCGTTACACACATGGTTTAGAGTTAGTAAAAGGAGATGAGGTATAAAGCATCCATCACAATGCGCATGTG
Source organism: Meriones unguiculatus (assembly GCF_030254825.1). Classification (NCBI taxonomy): domain Eukaryota; kingdom Metazoa; phylum Chordata; class Mammalia; order Rodentia; family Muridae; genus Meriones; species Meriones unguiculatus. The sequence goes on along the minus strand of NC_083355.1, from coordinate 9,905,414 downwards.
AGCCTCATTAAATGATGGCTCTGTAACTATAGTTAGATGGGAATTATGTCTAAATCCTGATGTGCATTTAATTCTCAGAAATTAATTTCTTATGAAGAGATACCACATTTCCCTGATGACTAAGGACGTTGAGAATTTCTCTAAGTGATTCTCTGCCCCTCAAGATTTTTCTGTTGAGAATATTCTATTCAGCTCTGTATCCCACTTTTTAAATTGGATTATTTGGTTAGTTGGCATATAATTTCTTGGGCTCTTTACATATTCTGGATATTAGCCCTTTGTCAGATGTGGGATTGGTGAAGATCTTTTCCCAGTCTCTAAAGTGTCATTTTATTCTTTTGATAGTATGCTTTGCTTTACAGAAGCTTTTCAGTTTCAAGAGGTCCCATTTTTTAATTGTAGACCTTAGAGCCTGTGCTGTTGGTATTCTGTTCAGGAAGTTGTCTCCTGTGTCAAGGAGTTCAAGGCTCTTACCCCTTCCTCCTGTAGTGACTCTGAGATTCCATCTTACACTTGTCAGAATGGTTAAGATCAAAAACTCAAGTTACAACACATGCTGGCTAGGATGTGGAGAAAGGGAAACTCTCCTCCATTGCCGATGGCAGTGCAATCACTTTGGAAATCAATCTGGTGCTTTCTCAGAAAAGTGGGAATAGCGCTACCTCAAGACTCAGCTACACCACTACTAGGCATATACGGGAAAGATGCTCCATCATACAAAGACAGTTGCTCAACTTTGTTCACAGCAGCTTTATTCATAATAGCTAAAACCTGGAACAACCTAGATGTCCCTCAACCGAAGAATGGATAAAGAAATTGTGGTACATTTACACAACGGAATACTACTCAGCCATTAAAAACAAGAAAATCATGAAATTTAAAAGCAAATGGATGGAACTAGAAAAGATCATCCTGAATGAGGTAACACAGACCCAGAAAGACACACATGGTATATACTTACTTATAAGTGGATTTTAGTCATATAGTACAGGATAGACATACTACAATGCACAGACCCCAAGAAGGCAAGTCCGATGGACATCTGAGGCCTCATATCGGCCCTCTAGTCAGGGGAGTGGGGAATAGCTCTGACACAGATAGACTGTGTTTCCTGCTTTCTGATCACTTCCCCCAGATGGGACTTCCTTAACAAGGCCACAGGAAAGAAAGACAAACTCACGTGAGGACTCTCATGTGACTAGATGAGCTGGGGTATCTGGGTAGGGGCTCCCCTATTCTGAGGAGTAGGGGAGAGGGGATGAGGGAGGAAAGGTGGTGCTGGGAGGAGGGGAGAGGCCTATTACTGACATGTAAATAGAACTAATTAATTTTTTTAAAAGGTTTACCTCATACAGCTAGAAAAATGAATTCCACTTCAGGAAAAGCTGCCAGTGTTCACAAAGCTGCCCAGATAAAGGCTGGGAGTGACAGATGAGTAAAAGATATTGTCGTAATGAATTTTATAGCCTAAAAATGAATCTAGGTGGTTTTTTTTGTTTTGTTTTGGTTTGGTTTTTTGCTGGTAACATAAACAATGGACATGTGCTTTATTGTCTCTATGATCTAATTAAATGGATCCTTTAATTTAAAAAGCATTTCATTGTTTCATTGGTATGGTGAAAAAGGAGTTTGTTCCATAAGGTCAGCGTTAACAGGGAAGAGTTTAATAATCATATCAGGCTGGCAACAAAATGAAACGGACATTTCCATCTACATTCATATTGTCCTCAAAAACAATCATATAAAACAGTCTTCTAATACCACTGTTAGATTTGAGAGGCTCTGTAGGAAAAAAAAAAAACATTTTGAAGAAATATGAATTATTTTGACCAAGAATGTAGATAAAAGGAAATAAATTAAGGAAAATTTGAACTCAGGGTTGGTGCTCTGAGGAGTTGACAACTAGATGAGGGACTATTAGGAGATAGACAGGGGGACAGGAATAGTTTCAGAGAAGGGGAAATTGTGAGGTTTTCCTACAGGAGTGTGCTGCTGAGCTGGGGCATGATTCTGAAGAGTTCGTTTCCAAAGAAAAGGGAAGGTGATGAGAACAAATTTTGCCTTCACCGGGATTTTGGCCTGTGTTGATCAAAGGGCTTTGTAGCTGTTTATCCGAATACCAGGGAAACATGATGTCTGTCAAGCTGGCTTCACTGGGCGCCTTCAGGAAGGAAACTGTCTTTTCTAAAATAGTGTTTTCATTAACCAAAGACTCATCCCAAGTTGAATGATCCAGCCACAGAAAACTCTTCACCTTTCAAGCAGAGATCATGAGGAATCACCTCCCATTGACCCTGGATGGTGACGATGTCATAGTAAACAAACAGAAACGGGCTTAACTTTTACAGACTGATGTAGCGTCTTTTCTCTGGGGGATTTCTGGACAAACCTCATTGTCTTGAACAAGATACTGAGAGTTGTTTCTCTGCCATTGTGTTAAAAATGGTTTGTAAAAAAAAAAAAACACTTAAAAAATATTTCTAGTTCAAATACCCAAGGCCATCTTATACTGGTGTATCCTATTCTTTCTGATGATATATGAATCTCTGAGAAGGTCAAAAAAAGGTTAAAAAGTATAAAAATTTACAGCACTGAGTTACTTTAAGTTTAAATTTAAGATTTAAAGTCTGATGGTAAAAAAGAGTAAAAGGGACAAAAATGAAATTAATGCTTAAGAAGGTGTGCAATGTTTGTATCATGTAGGTGAGCAAAATAATCTGCTTTCTGGTAAATAAATATCTTTCCATACATTTCTAGAAAATTCAGTCTCAGATAAAGGCAGTTCAGTATATTTACTATTATTATTATTATTATTACTATTATCAATATCGTAGTAGTTGTGGTGGTGGTGGTAATAGTATTGTCACTCAGCAAGAGAAAATAGACCTCCGATGACACATATGTTTTCTTATGCTGAATTGTGTATGAAATTGTAAATCTGTTTTATGCTGAGGACAATTTTATTATCATAATACCAAATTGAATCTGGGTGTGCTAAGACATGCCTAAGATTCAAGTCATAAGGAAGTAGAGGCAGGAGGATCATAGGTTTGAAGCCAATGTTGACTGAAAGGAAGAGTCTGTTCCAAGAGCGAAATATAAGGAATAAACAGGTGAATAAAGAGAATTTTAAAGAGGAGAAAAATTGAAGGAGAGTAAATGTTTCAAAAGAGAGGCATGATTCTTATTTATGAGAAAAAAATGTATTTCTAAGGAACAAATAAAGACTTAAAAGAAGTGAAGCTACAAATTAATTAAAAGCTCCAACTTAAGTTTTAAAAGCTGTGACAGTATAAAAAGGAATAAGATTAAAATTTTCAATGGAAATAAAAAGAATGAAAAAATTAGTGATGGTGTGACATTTATTACCTCTTGAGGTTTTCATTTAATTTTGCATTATATCTAATTTATTTTAAATGAAAAAAAAAACTGTATGAAGATGAGCGTTCTCGCCAAAGTAAAAGTACAAAATCGCTGATCACATTGTCATGATCCCATTACACAAGGGACAAATGGACATTTCAAGCAAAAAGGAAGGCTTAAGTTTGTGAGAACTGAGGGCCATGTGTGGGGTTATGAAACGCAGGATCTGGGTGATGTTTAAACTTGATGGCCAACTTGACCCGTCTAAGAACTACCCGAGAACTAGTTACTGAAACACCCCTCGGGCTGCATCTGTGAAAGCATCTCAAGACGTACCTGAGGGTTCTAACCAATGGACTAACCGGTGTATCTATAACATGCTGTCATTCTTGGGAGGGGTCAGAGGTAGAAAGTGGGAGCTTGATTCGGGAAATGTATCAGTTGGAACGTGTCCTTGGGATGCTGTCTTTTCCCGGCCCCTTCTTTTGTACCCCTTCTCTCTCTCTACTTTCTGTCAATCAAGAAGTGAAGACCACTTTCTCTCTCTCCCTCTCTATGCCATAATTTTCAAGAACATGGAACCGTGGCCTGAATCATGTGAAACCATAAGCCAAAACAAACCCATCTTAAGTCATTTTTGTTGGGGTTTTTGTCCCAGTGATGTGGAAAGTAAATAATATAACCAGTCCAAAGCCCAAAACAAAATAAATTTAAAACTGAGTTTCAATGTCAAGTTAGAGAAAACTGCATGTACATACCTATGTAAACACATTATATACACATATTATATATATATATTACTATATAACATATATGTAGAATCGCTTCTGTTGTATGCTCATTGTCTAGAGACACTGACACAGACTTTGTTTTTAATACGTGTATTCACAGAAATAACACACAAACCCTGAGTTACTGTTTTACTTTTTTTTTCCAGTACCTTTACACAGCATGTTTTCAGCATTTAAAGAAATCTGTGCAACCCATACTATACCACTTTTCAAGGATGCCTAGTCAAGAGCCTGGGAAGATGGCCAGCAGTTTAGAACACTTGCTGCTTTTAGAGAAGACAAAGATTCTGTTACCAGCACCCATAAGGGGGCTCATCTTTAAGTTAAGCTCTGGGGAATCCAACGTCTTCTTCTGGCCTGGTTCTCTGGACTCATTCTCTTTGGTGCCTGTTATCCTGGCATAACCATTAATAGTGTTCCCTTTATTTCCCAAAGAGTCTTAGTTCAGACCAGGAAATATATGGCTACATGCTTTTAAACAATATACTACCTAATGAAGACTTCACAGAGTTTATTTTTATTTATTTTATTTATTTTTGCAAACCAATAACATTGAATGAACAGCTCAATAGTACAAATTTTGTATTTACTATTTATAAGCATGTGTGTACATGTATCTTTGTTTTACCATAGCTGATGAGATACATATATGTACAACAGTAATGAATTTTATTCTGATGTATATATACATATATATATATATATATATATATATATATATATATATGAGTGATGGTTCTTCTACATCTCTGAATATATACATTATCAATCAGGTAAAAGTTTCTTTACTTGAGAATAATAATTATATTCTATGAGAAGCCTCCCTATAATACTCAATATCCACTTTGGATACAAATGTCTTCTATTCTCTCCAAAGAAAGTGTGTGCTCAAAAGACACACATGCTTGCTTCTAAGCCGTGACAACCATTTGGCTCATCTCCTCTGCTCCTTAAGTTCCTTGACATATAGGAATCTCAGCTTTCTCTTGTTAATCTCTGTGTCCCTAAGATTCCAGTGCAGTATCTGTACTGTTTAAAACACTCAGCAAATGCTTGTGACAACCTGATAACCATAGGAGAAGTGGTTCCTCACCTTTAAGTCATTGCTGGCAATTACAAAACCAGAATTTACACACTGGAAAAATAATTAGTGTTTTGACAGGAACAATGCTAATACCAATATATGAAATCTGATGAAATTATGTCTCAGTCTTCTTGACACTCAAACTTAATAAGTTTATATCTTGTCCCAAATAATAAAACTTCTTTCATAGTTGACTTTTTCTTTATGCTAGGCATTGTACTAGGAGAGCTGAAGAGGGGGCTTTCATTATCATTATCCTTTCATTTGATATCATTGCATTATCAGGGAAGAGAAATGTTAAAATGGCTCATCAGTTTGTGAGGAAACTGCTAAATCAAAGAGGACTCCATGCATCTCTCTCTCTGTGTATGAGAGAGAGAGAGTGAGAGAGAGAGAGAGAGAGAGAGAGAGAGAGAGAGAGAGCAAGCTTTTCATTTGTTTTTTTTCTCTCTTTTGGAGTTTTTGTTTGCTTGTTTTGTTTTTTTGTTTTTGTTTTTTCTGAGAAAAAAAGAACAGGAAGTTGGATGGATAAGGAAGTAGGAAGGATCTAGGAAGAGTTGAGGAAGGGCAAATAAATATGATCAAAACACATTATATAAAAAAATTGGCAATTTTTTTAAAAAAGAAAAAAAAACCCACATTTTCAAGGCTCCAGACTAAATCATGTTTTCAGACTTTAAGAAACAACACACAGAACACTGATGCTTTGAGGGACTCGAATACACTACAAACCATGAAGAATGCTGTATGCAGGTGGAAAAACAGAGCACAGGACATTAGGCCATAGAGTGAATTCATCTTCCGCTGAGCTGTATATAGCCAGGTAAGGCTAACAGATTTATTTAGATTGAACAATAACAGATAAAATAAAGAATAACATCACACACACACACACACACACACACACACACACACACACGTATACAAAGTGTCTCCTGCCCTGCTAGAGGGGCTGGTTGTGGCTAGAATACTTATTATGACTATTCTCCTAGCTGTTATTCTTCTAATAACACAGGTTAAGCTCAAACTTCAATGCCCTCATTAGTAACTTGAACATCTTAGGAATATCCACAGGGAAATAGAATTTAAATTAAAATAACCGCTTTTGACATGCAGTGTCCCAGTTAATCATTCAGGTAAAACCTCACTATGCAAATAAATTTCGTGTCACTAATGCCTGGTTTGGTACACAAAACACGGTATTACCATGGGGTTTAAATGCTGATTTTCTGTCAAACTTACAATCCTGGCAGGAAAAAATTTTTTAAAAAAGTTATGGAGATAACTGGTGCAAAATGCAAATATAAAGCCTAAACCCCAAATATTTACATCGACAGAGACTGTTTCCTGGATTAACTAATAATATCTCCTTTTGTTTTGCTTAAAAAAATTCTGTCTATATAATTTCTACCTCTCATTTGAACATATTTGTTACCAGAAAGACAATATAACTTTAACAATAACATCTGATAGTTTCTTTGTTTAACCTCGTGTTTGTTGACAAAAAACACCATTAGCTGAAACGTATTGGTATTGAATTTCCTTTAATTTTTCAACCAGATGCATATAGATTTGATTATTATGTAAGATCTCATATTCATCTAGCAAAAAAAAAAAAAAGTCAACTTCTCAAATATTTACTCCCCTGTCCATATTAAACGAAGTGTTCTGCTTGTGTGTTTGGAATCTATAATGATATGTTATGAAAAAAACTTTCTATATTTCCATTTCTAGAAAGCATCTTATGTTCCATGATCCATGTTTCTAGAATGCTTAACAGAGCAAGCCTGGAATGTATGGAAAATCCTGACCAATGCTCTTGATGTCTCTACATTATACTCATTTGGTTACTTTTTCCTTTGATCCTACTACTCTTTTTTTTCATCAACAATCTACCAACAAACAAACAAACAAACAAAGACTACTACCTGAATAGGTTTATAGCATGTTGACCAACAACTTGGGTGAAAGACAGATAGTGATTTCAGTAATTCATGAGAGTGGCTTTAGGCTATAGCTCATTATGCCTTTCAGGAATGTGAAGGATTTTGTCAAAATTAGGAGAGAAAAAAATGCACAGATACAAGTTTTGATGTGTGTCTATGAATGTGTATATATGTGTTCAGGTAGCACACACATGTAGAGGCCACAGGCTGATGTTAAATACCTGCTGCTCTCCAACTTATTTTTGACACACGCTTTCTCATTGAATCCAGAACTCATTGTTGACTGCTTGGCTAACAAGCACCAGGATTCTCTGTCTCTCCAGCCAGTGCTGGAATTAGGGAAAGCTCCACTGAATCTGACTTTTACAGGAGTGAGAAGGATTGAACTCACCTTGTCTGGCTATCACTTTGTCCACTGAGCCAACACTAAAAATATTTCATTTCTCAGTGTAGAAGACCTGTTTTGAGAAGACATGTCAGCTGAAACATGGGAAATGCTTTCCTTACTTGTGATACACAGTTTGGCCATCCCTCTAAAGCCTGACCCTCATGGTGGTTTTCAGTGGATTGGATTATCTCTGCTTCCGGCTTTGAAACCCTCATCTGTTAGGATAGTACATACAAATATATATGGAGCATCTTTCCACGGTCCTAAAGGTTCTAAAAACATGTGGGCAATGCCAAAGTGATTACAAATGAGATGACAAGATAAATCACACACATAGCAAAGATTCTGGTGCCTGGTCTGCATTGTAGAACAAAAACAATAGGGATTTGTCATTGTTCCTTTGTCTCCATTTCTCTTGTACATAGACACCTATGCAAATGACTCTGTTAATAACTCTTGCTCAGAAACTGAGCTAATGGAGATATATTGTTTACTTTAACTGTGTTAGTGGGAGCAGTAAAACAATATGTTTTGGTGAACAGCTTCATAAGTGCAGATGTTTCTTTGGATGAAGGGCGCATGACATCACAATAGGTTCCCAGACAATTTTAATCCTTGGATTTTTTTTTCAGCTACCAAAAGCAAAATGTATCAATCCTAAACATTTTTTTCTTAATCTTTCATCTCTGTGGCACAATTCTGACCTTGGAAAAGACACACACACACACACACACACACACACACACACACACACACATAGGTACATTCAGCTGGTTCTCCCCACTTTAGGTAGAAAGTAGAAGTAGGGGTTCAGGTTATCTGAAAGCAAATCATTTTCTCGAGCTTCACTTCACCAGTGGAGGAGGAGGCGCGTCCATGCATGTAGCATGAGTAGGCTTTTCAGTCACTCCAACTAAAGAAATAGCTTTCTTAGGTTGGCACCTGGAAGACTAAATATTGTTTTTACTTAAGTCAATTAGCAATTATGGATCATGAAGAAATAGTAAGACCAACTGAGACCCAATGCCTAGGTGATGTTTTTCCAAGTTGGGCCTTATTGTGGGCCATGGAAAGAATCTGTGTTATATCTATCCTGTGTGCCCCCATAAACCCTTACCTAGTTTATGATGGTAATTAGTACTTGCTGAAATTGGACCTCACACTCAATGTGGCTTAAGTCCCAAGTAATGGTTCCTGGTGCAGAATACCTTTATGCTTCAGTCAGGGGAACTTTCCCCTGACAAGGACTATCCAATTAAATTAGACACTTGAGTTTCTGGAATAATATATTTTTTCAGGGGAGAATAGAGTTGACAGGATGTACAAAGGGTGGCTATGGCAAGACAGAAAAGGGCCAGCTAACAGAGATCGGGAAATAGAGATGGGTATCCAACTCCATTTTTCTTCTTGCAGTGGACTCTGTACCCCAGAGGCTGACTGGTAAACTGGACTTTCCTAAGCTGAAGTCACCCTGAAATGTTTGTACAGGAACCATTGCAGACCTGTCCTGGCTTGCCTTACAGAAACGTATTCCCACAGACAGAACAAAGGGACAGGTTCAACAGCAGGTTACAGACTTGCAGTCAGCCAGACACTGACAGTCCTCACAGGCAGTTCAGGACAAACACAGCTGATTATTATTATTATTTGACAGCATTATTCTGACACCAATTATCCTGTGCTGTCTTTCCATTCTGTTGCTTATTGTTACCTGAGTTACTATTTAGCTATGTAAAGCATAATACAACACATACACACACACATATATATTATACATACACACATATACACACACATTTATAGACATAGACACACACACACATATATATAGACATACACACATATACATATATATAAATATATACACATATATACATATATATGTTTGTGTATTCTGGAACAGTTTTGTTGTTATTTGTTTATTTTGCTCTGTCTGGGAAAATATCTAAGCATTTTAATTCCTTTTGTTGATTTTTATTAACACATATTAACTATACACAATGGCCATCGTGACATCTTCAAGCAGGCGTACAGTACATTTGATTGTGTTCACTCCCAGTCCCCTCTCTTGTCTTTCTCCCACTCCAGCTTATACCCTTCATGACAACCACTCTTCCTCCTTCTCTCGTGTCTTTAAAAAAGAAAGAAAGAAAGAAATACCTCAGAGAACTTTGTACTGTCTGTATTTATCTAAAAATCCTTCCTTGCGAGCTAGTCTTAGGTCCATGTCTGCCTTCCTCATTACAGGTTGAACACATAATTAACAAAGGCCTGCATGCACAGCTCTGGATGAGGGAAGGGAAGAAATAAGGCCTGGGTTTCCATCTGGCTGTGAAGTGAGCAGTGAAAGGTCAACCAAGGCTCTTGGAGCGTTGGCATGGTTGAGGCATTTTCTTCCTCTCTCTTTCTTTTTTATTATTATTTTTTTCACATGCCCAGCCGTTGGCTGAAACAATGTGTTGGGAGCATTTCGCGCCACAAGAACGTCAAAAGCTGAAAGATTAAGGCTCCAAATTCACTGGATTGTAAAGTTCTAGCTCTAGCGTTGCCCCTAGAAAGCAACTCCTCTTCCGGTGGGTCTGACTTTAGAAAAGCCATTAACAGGGTGGAGAACTGGAAAACCCTAGAGAAAAGGGGACTGGAAGACACTCAGGACTCTGAAACTGTTCTAAAATGTGATCTCAGGTTACACTTACTAATCTCCCTGCTATGATAAAATATAGTCTCAGATAAAAAACAAAACAAAACTAGATAGGTAAGAAGAATACACTTACAAAGTGGTAGCGGAAGATGTGGAAAGAGAACCAGATTAAGAAAAATGATTGACAGGCTTTGAGAATTTAGATTTCCCTGAACCCTCCCCTCCCAGCCTCGCTTCAAAAAAAAAGAAAGAAAGAAAGAAAAGAGGGAGAGAGAGAGAGAGAGAGAGTGAGAGAATCAAAATAAATTCATTCACTGAATATCTTCTTCGAGTCTCCAGTAAAAGAGACAATGGGGAATAGCCATGAGTCCCACCCCCACCCCTCAGCACCCATCCCCCAGCCTGTGCAGGATCGAACAAAAGGAAATTCTATTAAGCAGTTCCCTAGGATTGCGATTCAGACGCATAAGTAGTTCCTTGGTGTGCTCCTTTGGCCTGTGGTACAATTAATTAGGCCACAGTTGTTTATTTTGAGACATTTAACTAGAGACCTTCTTGAGAAAGGCCTTCCCCTGTAGTCATTCTTGCTTTCCCCTAAGTGTGGGAACCTTTATCTAATTGGATTGACTGTAAGTGTCTTGATCACCGGGTGAGCTCGAGCAAGCAGTGAGTAAACCGTGAACATTCACATGGAAATGAGGTTAATTACACAGCATCCATGCATCTAATGATTGCACCTGCAGGGCCACAACAACCTCCCTTTAACTCACTTTCACAATTAGAAAGAGCAGCTGCATTCATTTCCACAGTTAGAGTTTAAAAATCTGTAATGATCCCCAACAGAATAGAGGTGCAGGGAGTGGGGCGCGGAGGGAGGAAGGACAGGATTCTTCCCCTTCAGATGTCCTTCCCTAGCCACCTGCTGATTGTGCTAATCCGGGAGAGCCTTGGGCACTGGCACACAACCACAATAATCCACATCCAGTCCTAGCTGTGCTCCCTACCCCCACCCCCACCATGCCATCTGACTAGGATTAGAAGTTCTCATCTGTCAAAACTGATTGAGACAGTGATGGAGATTTATGATGAGAAAGGTCGGAGAGTCTAGACTAGGAAGGCATTATGAGTACTCAAACTTTATGAGTCGGGGTTTGCTACAGAAATAGTACAAATGGTGTGTGTGTGTGTGTGTGTGTGTGTGTACTCATGCAAGCATGTGTATGCATGAAGGTACATGTACATGTGTGTGGCTGCCAACATGTATCTTTAATACATACACAAAAATTTATTATGTGCACTGGAATGTATGATTATGAGGCTGATGGGTCCCAGAATTTGCAGTCGGCAAATTGCAAAGCCAGGAAAACGTACAGGTAGTTCTAGGCTGGAGGTCAGCGGGATTTGAGGCTTAAGACAAAGACTTCAGCTCAGTGTTCCTGAAAGGGAGGAACCTGATACCCTTGGCTCAATGGCAATCAGGCAGATGGAACTGTCTCTTACGCACAGAAACACAAGCATGTTCATTCTATTCCAACACTCAGCTGTCAAGATGAGCGCAGCCTGAATTAGGAAATGCTATTTGTTTCACTTATCCTATACAATTAAATATTAAAATCATTGCCATCTGGAATAATATTTGACCATAACTGGGCACCCCATAGACCAGTCAAGTTGGTACATAAAATTAACCACCATTCAAGTTGTTTATAAATCATGGATAGATTGCTTATAATCACAAAATCAATAGGACTGAACAACACCCAGAACATCACAGTTGTCTTTTTATTCACTCATCTCTCCCCTTTCCACATTACCAAAACTCTCTAACGCTCATCTTCATTTTCTCCTTTTCATTTTCCTTTCTCCATAGCAAATACTGTTTCCTAGCTCTCTATATCAATAAATCATGGCATGGTCAAGTCGAGTTAATTATGTTCCTATCTAATAAGCACTCTGCTTCTAAATGGGGGAGATCTTTCTACTGAGGTCAGCGAGGTTGGCTAAATAAGCCAGACACTTGGGTGGCCAAGTTCAAAATCTTCCACTGAAACAGGTCATTAACCAAATGAAAATGTTATTCCCATGATTTTATGGTCTCCGTCCATTTGGAGACCTAAGGGATTTCGCCAGCTGAGAAAGATAATGGACTGCTGTCAAACTGGTATCTGCTCTCCAGTGCCTTCTTATGGAGCAACATACTTGAAGAATCTAAGAACAGTCCTGAGAGAGGAAATTCAAATGCTTATGAACAATGCACGTATTTTCAAAAGGATTGAAGAGATGATATATTGGTTCCCATAGGAATATGCACATTTTAAAATTTGTTACAATAATTAGATTTATTTAGTGTTCATTCTTTGTCTTTAACAAGAATATCTCACCAAGTAACCTAGGCTAGATACAAACTTGTGATCTTCCTGCTTCTGGGCCTCAAGTTCTTTGTTATAGATCTGTGCCACCGCACCCTTTTATTCTTCGTTAATATTTTTTATTGAATACTTGTTTTTTTATTTAACATTTAAAGAATATTCTTACTTGTTTAATATTCATATTTAATATTTTATTGAATCTTTATTTCTTAATTAATATTTAAATAATATTCTTATTTATTTGATATTCTTATTTGATAAGAATTAAAAACCAGCAAGAGGAAGAAATTGACTAGGTACAGTCTTTGACCATAGTCTGCAAGGAGCTTAGAAGATATGTTGCTTAGTGCATTGACCTATCTGTGAAGCGTGACTTTGCCTACTAGGATGAGATGAGAAGAATGAAATGAAGCTTGTCCCAACAAGAAGTCACCTAAGCTTCATTATCTGCCTCAAATACAGCTCTCCATACCCAGCACTGCCTATAAAAGGACAGCAATGTCTCCATGCTTATTGTACGTGTCGGGGGAGGTAGGAAGCTGAGGGTGATGGTCCATGAAGTAAGAAAGAGTTTGGTTTCTTGTTCAGCTTCTTGCTGAGGCTCAACATCAGATGCGGTTGTTAGGTGAATGTTTTTGTTGTTGTTTATGCAGGAAATAAGCGAGCAGAACTTGTGTTGGGCTTTTGTAGAACGGTCTAACTTCCCACCCTTCCAGCTGTGTAGACACAAGCTTATTGATAAATATGCTTAATTAAAAAACCTCAGGGTATCTCCATTTTGCACACATTCGAGAAAGACAAGTAGAGTTGCTGTGAAAAGCTTCATGCCTGGGCATGCTCCCCGCAGCTCACCTTCTCAGAGCCAACAACAGTCACGTGCCAGCCTCAAACTGTGTTGCCATCATGAAGAATGGTTTGCCAAGACAGGAAACGCCACTCTTAGTGAGGGTAAGCATAAGAAAGGCGCTCAGGTAGAGTGTACTCAGGGTGGGAAAACACAGACCTGACTTATTACAGGCAAGCGGATGTTAAGAATTTATTTGTCACTTTTCAGCAATGACACTCCACTACTTTCTGCCTGGCGGGGTCTAACCCATGTTGATGTTGTGGAGACGCTTAAGATCACACAAGAAGCAAAACACTTCAGTGTCTTCTGCTATCACAGTTGGCTCTAGATTGATGCTTCTTGACTGTGTAACAACTGTATTTAAGACAACTTGAAAACCACAGCCTTCCTGGGACAGAAGAGAACCAGAGGAATAGAATATAGTCTCAGTAGTTAAGGTGAACACTCTATGTACTTCCAAAGGTGGCCATTTGGTTTAATTTGGATTCTCAAAAACCAGTTCACCCAAACAAGACTTCTGTTTACACTTGGGGAGGCTTATTTAGCTTGTTCCGTTTTGCAGAAGTGCAGTGCTTCTGCAGTATGTTTTGGTGGCATCATTTCAAATCAAAACAAGGAAAGTGGTTCTCCAAACTCAAACCAGAGGCCAGTTGAATAAGGGCTTGCTAAGTCAATTGGTTGCTTATTTATACCGCATGCTCCCACCTTCTTCTGGGACTCTGTATTAAAACATAACATACACACCAATCTTAGCCATCAGAACAAGAGAGAACATAACATTCTGTTATTCCTGTATTTTAGGAATAAATGAGATGTTTTTATTATACATAATTACACACACACACACACACACACACACACTTCCATGGGCAACTGTGATTGGTTCTGGGATGCCCCATGAATACCAAAATCCTCATCTCAGTCATAAACAACTTGTGCTCTTTGTGCCTAATCTACACACATCTCCTAAACACTGTGAAGAATCCCCATATTATAATGCTCGATACCTTTCAAGTGGTATGAAAGTGGTACGCAAATAACTTTTACCGTTTCAGCATCATGACAATAAAATGTCTGTGATGCTCTTGGAGTCCCACTTTCCTCACCAATATTCTCGGTCTGCGCTGGTTAAGCCCACTGGTGCAGAACCTGTGGATACTAAAGATTGATTGTAAATGTGCCCTTTTCTTAAGCTGTAGAAGAAAGAGGGTACATAGAGGCTAGGCGAACAGTTAACGATGCAAAACAAAGGAATCTTCACCAAGGCTAGCCTGTTCTAACATGCTATCATTTTTTTTTCCCTTTGTGAAGGGAAGAAACCTCCAGAGCTGGTTTGTAATTGTTAAGCTAATCTGTGGCCCAGGGGAGAAAAAAAAAAAGTAACTAAACCCTTTTAGAATGGAGGAAATTACACAGACATGCCCACCCCCAGATTTAATGTTTTACATCTATGTGGTTTTGAAAGACAGGAGAAGCTCAGGTTGTACCAACATCTGGATGAGGCATTGCCGTGAATGTAGTGATCCCTACAGTAGTTTGTGGATGCTGCTAACTCTGGCTGTCTGCAGCCAGGCTTTATTATTAAGGACATTTTGTTCTCTTTTTGCCAGATCCTACGAAGAAAAGAAAACTGCATATATCTTAAGTGGAGGTTACCTGTAAAGTGTGCTACGTATGTTTTTAGTTCATTCATTCACCTGGTCCATCAACAACCGTCTATAAAGCGACTCATCTTTATGAAATGTTGGCTAACAGCAAATGCAAGGTCTTCTCTTAGAACTCACATTCTGGAAGGTTCTAGAAAAACATGACAATATCGTTAAGTGCTGGGTAGTCAGTAAATTGCTTTCGGTACAAACACGAGGACCTGACTGAGTTCAATCCTCAGAGGCCACATTAAAAAGAAGACCTCCCCTATCAGTGGACTTGAGGAGGGGCATGCATGCAGAAAGGGGAGGAAGGGTGGGGTCAAGAGGAGAGGAGGGAGGGGCTTATGGGGGGATACAAAATGAATAAAGTGTAATTAATAATAATAAGAAGAAGAAGAAGAAATAAAAAGCCAGTTATAGTAGCTTACAATCCCAGTTTGGAGGGTGTGTAGAGAAATGGACTCCACATGTTTGTCAGCCAGCAGGCTTGGCTTAAAGGGCGAGTTCCAGGGCAAGTGAGAGACCCTGTCTCTAAAAATAAGGTGAACAGCACCTGACAATGCCACCAAGGGATAACCTCTGACCTCCATGTTCACCTCACAAGAACACATGAACATACACATACAGCTAAGCAGCTCAACACACACACAATAACAGGCAAAAATATAAACAAGTCTACGTAGTGAATTTTTATTACTAGAACAAAACAGAACAATACAAGATGTGATAGTGACTGAGGTGTGTAGGAGGCTCCCTTCCACTAAGTAGTAAAACAAGAACTTCCTGCCATGACAGTGTCTGACCTGAGGCCCAAATGCAAGATGGAGCCAAGCATGTTACTACCTGCACAGTTGCTGACTGACATGTTTTAAGAAAGCTAGCCTCTAACGAGAGTCAGGGCTTTCCCTTTGCATGCATTTATGCATCCATGATTACTGGTGATCACAGCAGACCAAGTTTTCTCAGATCACATTAATCCTAAAAAAGAGCAATTGATTTTTGCTTCCTTTCTGATGTTTCTGTTACATTTTTTCAGTGTTGGGTCACAGCTGGGGCTTGGTGTTAAGGTGGCCATGCTCTCTGTTTTGATGCCAACAGAAGCAACTTTGTTTGTGAGAGTTGTTTGCAGCCATGATGCCAATCTGGCACTGACCAGACCTTCTGTCTGGATTAGTGGAAACATGTGAAAGCCACAGGCCAGCACCAGCAGACAGGGAAATAGCAGCCATGTATATGCTGGCTTGCTCTACTTCTCACTGACAACCTTTCAGAGAGGACTATAAACTTGGATGGCCATTCATTGTCTCCGTTTTCAACATAGGTTCATAGAATATTAAACCTAAGAGACTTTTAGTGGACATTTTTTTAAAAAGATGACTCTATGGTCTTGAGAGAGAATATAGTCTCTCAAGGGTCTCACCAGGGTACTAGGGACTCGCAACCATGACACGTAACTTCAAACAAAGCATGTTTTAACACCACAGTCCCTTGTTCCCTGTCGTTTTAAATGGGAGGAGGTTTTGTTCTGTTTGGTTGTCTATCACACCTTCTTTTAAGGATTTTAGACAAATTGCTGTGGGGCTGGGGGTGCAGCAATCCCTAATTTAATTTCCAGAGATAGACAAATGTGAAGAAGCTTAAAGGGGGGGGGGCCTGAACCTGCTATTGAGGATGCTTCTCACCAGTTGCATCATGTCTGGCCCAGTGCCACCCAAAACAGAGCAGAGAGGTGGTGTTTATCTCCTTGTGTCTCCTCATGTTTCAAAATAAAGCTGATTTTCAGAAAGAGATGCAGCTGCAATTGTCCTTAGTGTCACTTGAAAGGAACAGGGTGTGAAGAAGGCACTATGGAAAAGTGAGAAGAAAGAAAGAAGGGAACAAGCAAGGCAAGGGCCGGCCAGCCAGGGAGGAGGTGGGGGCTTGCTGGTTTTAGCAATAACAAGAGTTGACGTTTGTTACATGTTAATTACACAGCGTCATCTTCTGAAAGTGACACAAGTCAGAAATTTCCTGTACGGCGGCTTATAGAATCGCAGCCCATCTTTGGATTGACAGGTCACATTAGATGGTGTCTCCCGAAAGAGCAGCAAGCCTCCGGCTCTCATGTGCTCCGGGCAGAAGGAATGAGAAACCACTTCTTTGATTGCATTAGGCTTGTTTGTGCTGTCTTCTGGTAGGCTGTTGAGAGTAATAAATGGTATCCTCGTAGCTGCTGTTTATCGACAGGGCACTGTGTCTCAACAATGTTTCTGAGCACTTCACAATGGAATCCTATTTACTGGAGCCGAAACCTGAGGCAGCAAGAGTCATTTATCTCTTCGTCTAAAGAAACAGGAACCAGATCTCAGCGAGGTGAAGTCAGTGTCAGGGTCGTACAGCTGCTGAACCTTGCACTTTGAATTTGAGCTTCAATTTGAAAACAGTTTGTATCTAATAAACCAACTACTCCATAGATTAACTGGTCAGCTAATACCTGATGGGTTTAATTGGGTGATATTCAGATTTCCTGTGGGGGGGTGGACAAAATTATATGTCCTCTGAAATGGTTATTTAACTGGACAACTTTTTTTTGGAAATGAGGCCCTTTATCTGGAATGATGTTATTCATGAATACTCAAATCAAAGAGCACCTTCTAAGTCAGGTAGGTATTAGAATAACTCTCAGGCAATGGCCATGTGTGAGAAGATTAGATAACCACCATTCGTGTGTGTGTGTGTGTGTGTGTGTGAGAGAGAGAGAGAGAGAGAGAGAGAGAGAGAGAGAGAGAATTTATGTCAGCACTAGGAGCACAATAAATTAAAATAAAGGACTCATTCACCTGCCAGATCATTTCAATGTTCTGTACACTGGCCTCTGGGGGCCATCTCATGGAAACTCAGAGTTGGGTTTCTTCGATTCACATTTTTAACCATCTTTTAAAAAAGTTACACAATAGCTTTTATTGGAACAACTCTCCCAGTGAAAGAATATAAACAAGAAAGAAATATAAGATCTAAGTTTATAATATGGGTAGAACAATATTTTTTAAAGACATAGACTACACATCTGGAATAAGGGCAAAAGTACACACCTTCCTGTTTGTGTGTCTCCCTAGCAGAGTGTTGGCCTTATTCAACGCCAAGAGTGACATTAACTGTCCACAGAAAGACTCACTGATGAACTGTACTAGAGGTCCGTGCTCCTTCGCTCTGCAATCCTCCAGGCTTCATACACTGGATTAGAACCAGGTCTAAACTTGACTTTGGGAATACATTTCATAGATAGATTTTACTTTTGCTGGTTTATGGCTGCCATCTTGTCAATATACTTTTCAATTGCTTTCCCATAGCCTATGAAGTCTGGTATGTCAATGACTTAAAATGCCTACCATTAATTCACTTAGAATTAAAAATACTAAAGGCAGTTTTAATGTTTTAAAACCTCATGCATTTTCAGACGCCTCAGTTCAGAAAGGTCAAAGTGTAAGAGGCAAACCTGAGCTATAATCCCCGAGATGTGCTTGGTTGGCATCTCTTAACCCATGCGGGTACTGTTCAGTAGCTAGTGACTGGCTTGTATTTTGAAATAGCCAACGGGCTTATAGTGTCATTAAAAAGCATTTAATACGTTTGAAGGAACACATGTGCTATACATTTATTGTATGCATAATAGAGGACTTCTATTATGAACCACAAACATGAAAATATGTCTCTCATGCATGTCTTAAGCACAAAGAATTATTATTATCCCCAAATGTGATTATGGGATCCCCATTACTGGATTCATTCTGTTACCTATCCCAATAAATAAAGAAGCCAAGATGTCTAATAAACTTGGAAACTATTGTACTCAGTTCCTTTTTGTTTTGCTACTTACTTTTATTTAATTTTCAAGACATGTAAAGCCTTAGGAACCAAGCAATATAGTATATGAGCCTCGGTCTTATGGCCTCAAGAGACCGCTTAGGAAGATTAGATGGGTTAGGGGGCCTCCTGTTCACACCCTGGTATCCTCAGGAACTGTGAAACATCACCAACTCCTAACATTTTCCAAACCTGGTCCCCCTAGGAGGCGGCCACCACTTTGTTTCCTCAATTCCCTCCAGGCTCATACTACCTTGGCCCTGCCCCTGTTCCTTTGTGAGAACCAGCTTCCAGCTTGCCTTCTCCTGCAGAGGCTCCTTAATTGGCTGCCTGATAAATGACACACTGTATTCACTGTATTCTTTTCTTTTTTTTTTTAATGGGATAATTCCCAGGCAACTGATTGGCTGCATTGAAGTGACAGTTACCAGAGGATCACTGGCTGGGCTGCAGTCTCCTTTATTAACCCACACAGGTGGGACTGGCGTTTGTCGGGAGGAATTTCCTCCTCCATTCATCTTTCTTGCTGCAAGGCAGACCTCTGGCTTGTGTCAAGATGCTGAAAGTAAATTCCTCAACACAGAAGAAGCCTGAAACTCAACCTTTTCTCTTAGGCTGTGTTAAGGTGGTTAGTCTAAGGGGGGGGGGGTGGTCTGAGGCATCTTTTGGAGAAATCAGAACTCCAAAATCAAGAATGGATGTATCTGGGAGATGGGGAGTGAAGAAATTAAACTACATTGTATGATGTTTTGGATTGGGGAGGCATAAGGAAATTCCAAAGACAATGTAATTTCTCTGGAAAATTCTATTCCTTACCCTGACAGTTTTGCAAAACTAAACCAATCTTTATGTCCTTCTTATATCGTATCTGTGTGTGAGCAAATGATGTTTCTTCTTCCTGCCGGGGAAGAGGACTGGCTTATGTGGAGTGAGGGATTTGAGCCTTCCAGTTATATACATATTACTTCAAGCCTAAGTCCCTTTTGAAGGATTAAGAGATTTTAAAACCTTATCCCTGTGTGTTATGCATTATCCTTGGACTTTCCTTGCAGAAATACTCTATGCTTTTTGCTGACAAAATCCAATTTCAGATGCATGATCCAAGGACAGCTGAACTTGGGCAATAGGGTGTGAGAAGTCCCTCTTTTCAACTGGAGGAGGTCAGCTTTGAAGCAGTTCCACAGTTCCCTTTGAACCATGCATACTTCAGCTTGGCTATCATCTAAGCTAAGCTTACCCAATAGACACCCCCCACTAAACTGTCATCACAAGTCTTTGTCATCCTCGTGTCCCTGAGTCATCCTCACAGCACATGACCCTTTTGTCCCAGCAAAAGTCCTTCTCTAGTGTCTAATGTTCTCAATATTCCAGAGAGGCGAAGGCAGGATTGTCAGAACGTAAAATGAATTGAAAAAAAAAAAAAAGCAGATCAACAGCTGGGGAGAAGGCACAGTGTCTGAGATTACCACTGCCTGGGTCTCCCTGACTTACACGCAGAGCCTTGCTGGCTACAGGTGCCTGTAAGCAGTGCTGAGAGGTGGGGCTTTGGGGTCAGACAGATAGATAATTGGAGCTTGCTGGCCAGCCAGCCTAGCTAAAAGATGGCAAGCTTCCAGAGTCAGGGAGGACACTCTGCCTCAAGGGAGTATAGCAGAGATACAGGGAACAGGACAGCCAGTATCCGCCTCTGGCGTCTGCAGAGACCCACCTGCTCTCGTCTGTCCTTACGCATGTATGCATAAATACCGAGAAATAAACTAAAAATAAATAAATTACAAATTGTAGCAAAAAGATGCTAAATGTGTTAAAGGAAAAGAAGATGTATCCTTATGTAAAACGAGGAGTTCTGGGCCCAATTTGACTGAGGCTGGCTTAGTGACACTCATGTGTTTTGATTATTCCTTAGTTGGACATTCAATCCTTCCTCCCTAAAGCCCTAGGACTGTATTTGACTACTTGGAGTCCAGCCTGGGTACCCTGTGCCTGGGTATCTCATGAGACATGCCTTGCTATTTAGTCTGTTCATCTGGGTCAGTCCCTGCTTTCTAATCAGAAGACCTTAGGCACCCCATCCCTCCTGTACCCAAAGAGTAGAATGGCATCCTGATGAAAGGGATCCTCAAGAAGACCTTCAAAATGGCATCCCATAAGGTGGCTCATGCTGTTTCCTTACTTGCCAATGTCATCCCTCCCTTGCACAGCAGCCCACACATCTTGGGGGTTAATTTTCCTTCTGATTTTTCCTTACTATGTTGTCCGATGCCATGACTTCCCAGCACACAGTAAGCGCTGGCTTCTTTCTATATTTTATTGCCATAAATTAACAATACTTTCATTAAATAATTCAACACATTAAGAGATCAATACTATTCTTTTACAATAGTGCCTTAATTAAATTAACTACCATCTTGGAAGTGATGGTTACTGTCATCGGAAAGGGTGTAAGACAGGGAGTCAGAAGGAAAAAAAAAAGATTCATTCTTTTTTTCCCATGACCCTGAACATACTTCTTTTCTTTTTCAAACTGCCTTTATGTTTTGGAAAAAGTGGGAATAAGAAAAAAAAAAAGAGTGTATAATGAATGACTACATATGAGGTTCTGCACATAGTGTCTATCATGCTCCCTGAATGTAAGTGTGGCCTCTTCTGTGAATCCCTTCATTCTCCGAAGCTGGCTGTGGACTCCACTGCCAGAAATCAGTCACTTCTTGCTGATGAATGGTGTTGCAAGACTGAATTTCTTTGCCCCTTTCTGTTTTCCTGAGCATTTCACTTATCTTCACAGGAGAGCCTGGCTGGCTCCCTGTAGGTCAGATTCTTGGTAGGAAACAGGTGATGCTGGTTGGAAGGAGTGCCTGAGACAGCACGTAGCATGCAGAAACAGTTTGGGAGAGGCCGCCAAAGGAATCCTACCAACCAAAGTAGAAACACGTCACCACAAAAGAGCTATTTTGGGATGTAAGGGCCAGAGAAATAACGTTTGGCCAAAAATGAATAGCATGCTGTCAGCTTTGCCTTTTAATAATAAAATAATTGAGGGTTTGATACAATTAGGGCCCTTTTAAGAAGCCTAAGGGGATGCTTCTAGTAGAACAGGATTCTAAAGAAAGAACAAGCTTGTGTCTTTTCTCAGGACTTTTCTCGATCTTTTCTCCTTCCTTTCTCCTGGGCAAGGGCTTCCTTTGTAGGGTAGTTACATTTGGGAAGGTTTTTCTACAGCATCCCCTAGAGGGCGCAGTGGCTCTCTTCCTTTTGTGTTCTCTGTTAGAGACCCTAGGCAAATAGACTGCTGTAATGAGAATGCGTTTTGAGCAAACTAGGTTCCCCGATGCAGTTGTAAACAAGTCAGACCCAAGTTCAGCTTGTTAGCCTCATTAGCGGGCACAAAATGCCTACCAGTTCTTCATATGATATATAAGCTACATCTTTAAGGTACGGTATGGTGCTTCAGAACTCCCCAGGCCCAGACAGATTGTGAGCTCACGGTGGCGTAGGCTATCTAACAAAACCTATTCTCAAAATAAAACAAAAGAAAAATGTGCCCTGCAAGCTCAGACATTTATTCTCTCCTTGTGGAATATTTATATGCAATAAGACTAATATTGAGGAAATGCCTGAGGTGTGTTTGTTTATTTGAAAACAATGAGAATATTAGTATATCTTTCAGAAGACTGAGATGGGACCATTCACAGGAAATATTTGGCACAACGCCTGTCAAATTCATACACTAAACAATTAACAAATGCTAGCTATTTTAACATAGCTTATGGCATAATTCTAGAACCTTTATAACAAAGGATAACTTTGTATCAAAGAGGCATATCATACAATACTCTGCATATCTATTTTAATTGTCATTTTTGGGGTGTCACTACAGACTCCTTGCATGTAGTGATACAAATTATATATATATATAAATTATATATATATATGATATATCCATATACATAGTGATAGATAGGTATGTTTGTGTGTATGTATATTGATTACCCATAGTTCTTCATGCATGGGGTGTTTGTGAATTTTCCCCATCCACGTTGCCTTGTCAGCTGGGGTCATTCTGCAGGTCTTGTTTAGGCAACTATATTGTTGCAATTTAATTGGTAAAGCTTCCCTGTGAACTTACCAATTGGAGAGAGGGCACAGGAGGAGTTGGAGGGAGGGAGGGAGAAAGGAGGGGCTGAATGATATGACTACAATACTTGTGTGTGAAGTTCTCAAAGGCAATACATTTTAGATTTATAAAAGATCCACAACTCAAAGCTGACGTCAGTAGGGCAGGGAACTGGTGCCTTCCGAGTTTCGTTTAAAATCTCGTTAGGTGAGAGTTTGTGTACTGTTTAACTGCTTCTGTCCAATTCCACCTGCAAACACTGGGCAGTTAGTAATACTCTCCTCCTATCCTCAGTCTATACCATGTTTCAGCCCTTGAAGAACAAACACATGTCCACAGGCACAAGTGTGGCCCTTTTCTCATGTGGGTGCTTCACCCAGGGCATACGTGATTTGTGGCTTTGGCATCCTGGTTTGGGTTTCGCCCTTGAGAAACCTTCCAGTTATCATGTGTGTATATAGCAAATGAAGCATATGAGTGGCATAATTGGTACACAGTGGATCATGCCGTCACCCCGGACTGCATCCACCTCAACACACACACACAAACAAATGACTTAGGAACAGCACGTTGTATTTTGCCTCTCATAAACTCACCAAGTCTTGCCTCCCGGATGCCAAGCACAGAGGTGATCAGATGGGTTCTTGACAGTAGGTTTTTTTTTTTTTTCCTAAGCAAACTTAATATGCTTACATAATAAAACCTGTATGCTAAGGATGGAATAAAAAGGATTGTCCCAAGGGTACCACTGTATCAAAACAAGAAAAGCCTTCATCCATAGAATAAAGAAAGTGCCCTTTGTCTCCTGGGATGGCTGGATAACATACAACCACGCCCCGCTTCAGCTTAACCTAGAGAGTGACATGGGATGGGTGCTTCAAAGGTGAGGTCAAATCTGAATTTGAGCTGAGATAAGCAGCTATTTTATAGTCACCTCCAAAGACAACAATCTGGGAAGCAAAGAAACTCCTAGAATATATGAGGACTAATATCAAAAGGGACATGAATCCTGAAATCCCCAGAGAGATGACTGTATATCTTCATGAAACATATACTCCAGGGAAGGAAGGCAGGTGTCTTATGACATTCACCTCCTAAGAGAGTGGATGTGTTTTCCACTTAGCATAATAATTCTGATTTGCCTGGCATCAAGAAGACCCTTGTGTTTATTATGAGATGTTCAACAATAAAACCTAGAACGACCTGAGTTCACTGGGATGAGATGGTGCATGATTAAATCAACCAGAAATTTAGAAACAGTTCAGCAAAGTTATTGTGGTGGGTTGCTGGAATCATTCCACCTCCTCTCAGCAGTTAGCTCCCTGGCTACACACCTTCAGAGAAGATCCTTAGCCAAGGGACATATCACGAAAAATCCACATTCTAAAAATTGCTTAAGTCATAAAGTAAAATGGATGGGTAATTAATTTTTTTTTCATTTTTATCAGCTTATTTAATACTTCAGCATTGCCTCCAGACATTTTGAGTTAAAATGAACATTGCCAGGAGGTGGGGGAGTGCAGATGCCTAATTCTTTGCAGAATTTCTAATTTTATGTAGGGGCTTTTTATAGGTTATTACAATAAAATGAGTTGGCTTTATCACACTCTAGCAACAATAACAAAAATCAAAAGCTGAATGGTAATTAGCTCAAATAGTCATTTATTCTTTGGCCAGAAAAACAACTGACATTTTCATGCTGCAGAAAAACTCATTTTAAAATTTTAAATCTGAGGTTGTCTTGGCAAACTCACGCTACAACTGATCAGATTGAATAGACGGGATCGTGTTCTTTGGGCCTTGTTCTACCAGTGACTTTGGAAACAGAATGAGCAGGAGCTTAACATTCATATTTGCTCCTGGGTGCCTTTGTCAGCTGCAGAGCACCGTGGGTTGTCTATCGCTGATACAACCATTATTGCTGAAATCTTTCATTTTACCCATCATTGATTAACATTCTCTTTCATGGTTTGTTCTGAACATGTGTATTCCTATGTAGAGAGCTAATAAATTGTTTTATTTTACTAACAGTGGTCAGATAAATGCACTAAGCTAATCCTCCAGCTCATTTTCTGGGACCCAAAAATAAGCAAGACAGTTTCCTGAGGCCTGGTCACTGTTCTGAAAGCCGTGGCACTATGCAGTTCCAAGAAAGAACAGCAGGTCCCTGGGTTGGTCCCTAATGGCTGCTCAGGGTAGCATTATGATGTCCTACTTCCCTTATCAGCATTGCCTCCCATAAGCCCTGAAGTGCTTAGTCAGTAGAACTGAACACCACAGTCATGGTCACAATGTCAGTTCACAAGCCCACTTCTACACAAAAACGGAACCTTCAGCAGCATTGAAGCCAATCCAGCCAATGTTTCCTAACATCGCACGTTGAAGAGGGGTTTTCCCTAAACAATATTTAAGAGGGAAATAATTGCAAGTTCTCCAAGTTATATTTTAAATAAGCCTATCGATGTGTAATTTCAAGAGATGTAAATTTTAGAGGCCTAGG
Source organism: Meriones unguiculatus (assembly GCF_030254825.1). NCBI lineage: Eukaryota > Metazoa > Chordata > Mammalia > Rodentia > Muridae > Meriones > Meriones unguiculatus. The sequence continues at coordinate 9,879,879 of NC_083355.1, read as the reverse complement.
AACATGCCACAGCGGATCAAGAGTTTGAAGCAAAAACGTGAAGTATTGAGTTTGCACCCCCAACACACACATGACAAAGCTTGGTTCACTAGTGAGCACCCACAATTCCAGCATTACGAAGGTAGAGACAACGGGAGACCAGGGACACAGGGATCATCCAGTCCAGCTGAACCAGTCAGTGAGCATCCGTTTCAGTGAGACATTCTTTCTCTCAGAGGAAAAAAATGAATGTAGATGAAGAAATGAATCTACTGTGCTGAGGTTGCACACAGTGTGACCTTCCAGAACTGATGTCATCAAGGAAAGGTCAGCGGGCCAACATACCCGACACTGGTGAAGCAGTGGAGAAAATGAATAAAGGGCTCATATGTGCATTTTATGTCTGCTTACACAAAACCACAAAGTACCAAAAATTAGAAGAAAATAAAGAAGATTTTATTTCATTCTTTGTAGTATTATTGAGGTGATGGGGTCTAAAGATGGCATGTTCTGCTACTCCACACATCTCACAGGATGAGAAGTCAAAGGCTTAAACAAGTTTAGAGAGAGTGTTATCAATGTCTAGCATATATATATTGACTTTCAGTGAAGGACAAAAATGGCTGATGATTCTGTGGTCTTATCATAGACAAGAATCAGGCCTGGCTGCATCAGATATGCTGTCATGTGATCCAGTTGGGTCTGAGGCACTAAATAGTTGGTGGCTTGCCTCCCATGCACAGGTTCAAGCCTCTGAGATGAAGCATATTCTCAGTGCTAAAAAAAAAAAAAATAATAATAAATGATTAATAACCCCCAGGTAGTGGCACGGACTCCTTCCCAGATACACACCCAGCGTATTACCCTTCACGCTTCAAACCAGTCCAACAGGCACAAAGTAATGTGCAGGAAGGAGAGACAATTACTGGAAAATTAGACCCACATAGAAGGTTGGCAGCTGCCTCAGGGAATATGGCTTATTGTAAACACCAAGTCATGAATGCCTTAATTTCTGTCTCATTATGCCCTATTTCTGGTGGCTCAGCCACAGCCTCAAGAGAGTATTAACTATGTTGGTATCGATAAAGGCATAAAAATTGCCAATATTATCGTAATCTTTTCTCAAGATTTCTTGGGAAATGTTTGCCCCGTCTAGACTTGCTGGCTGCTTTGGTTATTATAGGGCTACATCTAAAGGGAACACATACTGCTGAGTATACAGGCTGGTGAGATGACTCAGTAGGGAAAAACATTTGCAGTCCAAGTCTGACAGCCCAATTACAATCTGTGGAATTCACAGGACAGAGACAGAGGTGGTGGTGCACCTCTGTAATCCCAGCATTCTCCCCATATCATAGGAGGCAGAGACAGAAGGACCACTTGAAAGGTCTCAGGCTAGCAAGCCTGGAGGACAACACAGGTCAGAAACAAGAGAGGCCCTGACTCAGCAAGGTGGGAAAACTTGAGTCTGAACTCAAGTACATGTACTGTACCATGTGTGCATCTGTGTACACATACAAATACACACACACAAGAGAGAGAGAGAGAGAGAGAGAGACAGAGATTTAACACCAAAGCCTAATATATGTATACCTATCTCTCTGTATCTATATCTGTTTATTTATATATATCAATATCTATATAAATAAATATAAATAAACTTGTACTATTAAAAAAATAAATGTGAATTCCTGTCCAATCACATTCTGCATAAAATTCAGTATCAACAAATGTCTGATGGTTGTGGTGAACAGGAGAATCTAGCTAGGGCCTGATAATTTTCCATTTGAAGAATCTTAGGCAGGAAGCAGAGTAATGTTCATTAGAGTGCAGACAGAATGCCTGTTCCACAGACATTCCACTACAAGATATAATATCTTCATTGCCAAAAAAATAAAGAGGAGGAGGGAAGAGAGGGAGATGGAGAGAGGAAGATGAGAGGGAGAAGGAGGGGGAGGAGAAGGACAGTCTCCCAACTCTGCAGCAACTTGATATCAAAAAGCTTCATCCAGAACATTCTGAAATAAGACCCATTTACTAAACTTGCTTTCTGGGGTGTTTGCTTTCATTGGGGGGAGGTGTGGTCCTTGTCCTGCCATGGAAATGTGAAACAAAAACAGAGGCTTACAATAGAACTGTGGGTAGGTTTGTACACTGGATAAAATTTCAGTTCTTTGAAGTGGAGTTCTGGAAGGAAGGAAGGAAGGAAGGAAGGAAGGAAGGAAGGAAGGAAGGAAGGAAGGAAGGAAGGAAGGAAGGGGAAGGAAGGAAGAGGAAGGAAGGAAGAGGAAGGAAGGAAGGAAAGAAGGAAGAGAGGAAGGAAGGAAGAGGAAGGAAGGAAGAGGAAGGAAGGAAGGAAGGAAGGAAGGAAGGAAGGAAGGAAGGAAGGAAGGAAGGAAGGAAGGAAGGAAGGAGCTGAATGGCTGCAGGCTAGGGACCTAGACTTGCTCAGTTTCTCCAGGACCCTAAACTACACTAAGACATAAGGAGAGGTGACCCGACTCAGATCCAGCCGATCTATAGTTACTTCTGATGTCTAGTTACCTAAGGAAGGCAATTAACAGGCATTTAGCACTGTGTGGAATGAAGAAGAATTTCATCTGTGCTTCAAGGACCATGACTCTCCTCTGCGCTTACCCAAACTCCCCATCCACAGTATAGTATTTATTTTCTACTCCACCACTTAAAAGCTTCCCCCTCATTTCACCACACCTCAACTGTTCCATCTTTCAGCTTCATATTTTGTATATATCATCCTTCTAGAATATTCTTCCCCTCAAATTGTCTACGCCAACTGCACACACATTATCCAGTGTTCTTTCAGTTCAAAATCCTGACCCACTATCTCTTGGTCCTCCTAGCCCCTGTTACAGAATTTATGACACATTGTCTGAGTTTATTTTCTCCTAAACATTGTCAATCATCTGTCAACTTCTGCATGCTGGAATGCAAGATCTGTGGAAGTGTAAATTCTGTCTATCTGGAAGACCATTGTGGATTGATTTTGATGCATCTGTTCTTGACCATTAAAAGAACCTAAAACGTATATCTGACTAGTTTAGGGTAAAATAAAGATTTTTGTTCTCCTTACTCTTGCCTATAAATCATTACCTGGAATAATACAGACAACAATGTGTGAGGAGGGAATGGTTATGGATCAGTTCTGGTCCTGGCATGAAAGGGACACTGCTCCAAGGTATTACATCATGTTAGAATCTTCTACCTAGTGAGCATCCCCAAGGCAACAGAGCATCATCCAGGGTTTTGACAAAATAGGATTCATACTTCTGACATTATGAGAGTTTGCATAGCATACAAGAGATCTCCTCTCTCATCTTTAGCCCTTAAAAACTATGACTTACAGAGTTGTTTTTCAGAATATTAATCACAAAATACAGGGAGGCAAAAGCCAACAATTATTTAGAAATCAATTGTTTAGAAACCAGACCTAGAGACACTGTTTTCATAAAATCACTCTGCTGTGTAGGGAAAATTTCAGAAGCACTGCTCATAAGAAAATGGGGCCATAAATCAAACCTTCAGCTGGGTCTCAAAACAGAAAAAGGAATAAAGAAAGAAAAGCCCATAGCAAAGTTTGTTGCAAATGTAGATAGCTGAGGAATTAGAAGGCCAGGTTGGTAGCCATAACAATGGTCACTCTGATAAAAACCTCTGAGTGAATCTTTATACTTCAAACTATATGCTCTGGAATCATGCCCATTGCCTTTAGGCTGAGACAGTAGTATCTCCCAAGGAGAAGGATTCCGGGACCTGTGGGAGTGAGAGGGGAAGTGTATCAGGACATTGGCAGAGAATCGGAAGCCGTGAGGGCAGGTGTAGCATTGTACCACTTCTAAACAGCTGAGGGGAGTGTAAGGTGGTCTGAGAGGCCCCAGTGTTTTCTAATCAGCCAGGGAAAGGAGGGAGGCAAGAAAGCTGTCCTTTCTCTGTAAATGAACGCTTTGGTTTTTTTAATTAAGTGGGTCTTTCAGGAAGGGCTTTGTGCAAAAATGAGGGAAGCTGTTCAAATTGTCTGAAGATTACACATGACTGTCTGAGCTAAGTGATGCATTTCTTTATGTTTAGCCTCATTCTAGCAATTCTTCATGTATCCCTAGAATATATTCAACTAACACAATCAAAATAACAAGCATTTATTGAGTGGCTTTTGCCTCCAAGCTGAAGCCATTTCTTATTCATTTGACCCATTAACTCTGTGTCTCTTTCTCTTTTTCTCTCATATATAATGAAGTGTACATGTGTGTATATGTATGGCTGTTGGTTGAATATTCATTTATTCATGGGCTTGTTGATTACCAATACCAATTCATATGTCTTCCAGAGTCACATTTCCTGTACTTACATGCTTTGTGGCTCTGAGGCTCCAGAATGATGACCACAAATACACACACACACACACACACACACACACACAAAATTAAGGCCCATTGGACAAGTTCCCACTCTTTTTCAGGGACATGCTTATGACTGTTTTTCAAAAGGGGAGTGGGGACTAAAAGTATCTACCTAGAATGCAGAAATCATTGCAACACTCACTTATTTTTTTATATTTATTCATTTATTCTTGTATATGAGTATTAAATGCATACATGTGCTTAAGTGTGTGTGTTGTATATGTATGTGTTGTATTGTATGTATACGTATGTATTGGTGCATGTGTGTACACATGGAAGCCAGAGGTTGACATAGAGTAGCTTCCTTGGGTCCTCTCCAGCTTAGTTTTTGAGACAGCTTGTCTTCCTGAACTTGTTGCTCATCGCTTTGTCTAGAATGGGTCTCTGTTGCACTCCAGGGATTCTCTTGTCTCTGTCTCTCCTCCCCAAAATCTCAAGGCTTGCAGTGAACTTCATGGTGCCTAGATTTTGTGAGGATGATGGAGATTTGAACTCAGGTATTCATGCTTACACCATAAACACATCACTAACTGACCTACCTCCCCAACACTTGCTAGGTCATTTGGCTGCAGCAGTAAATAATAATGCTCTTCCCAAGGAGTTCTGGATTTAAAAACATGGATAAACCCACTGACATTGCATTTTACTAAGGAGACAAGCTTATCATATCCGGAAGCAAGTGAATTTTCAAGGGAATGGTATCCTCACCCCATTAATTAACTACTCAATTAATTTCAAGCCTAAAACTTTTAGTGGGATTCCCCTTAAACAGGAAGAGTTTTGTCATTGTATTTTCAAAATGAAACTGGCCTTCAGTATGTGGTTAGTCATAAAGAAAAGAACATTTTCAGGATAGCCATGGGTATTTTTTAAAAATAGTACCCACAAAAGGTCATGATATTGACGCAATTTTCCAAGGACTGGTTTCATTTTTTCCCAGTGAGTTGGTAATTAGGTCATTGGGCCACTTGTCCTCTGGACTGACCAGTGTAGTCTCACCAGGTTTGCTTCCAAAATTAGTCTTTTGCAGGGATTGTTAGTCCCTCTCAGCTTTTTAAAAGTTAATTTGGCTCTCCTCTAAGGTGCCAATTACACCTCCCTGGAAACTTCAGTTTTCCGTGTATTCATAGAATCAGGATCCACCAATCGGCCCTACCGCAGTCTGACTTTTCCACCGTCCTGATTTGGCTGAACTAGCCAGGAAAGACAGTTTATACTGTAGAGTTTGGACATCTCCCCTTGGAAGCTGCCAAAGCATTGGCAAGCATCATTTGGTGTTCATATGAGCGATCTCCCTGGAAATCAGGAGAACAGTGCTGAGATGCTGACAGTATCTGCCCCAGGTCCACTCGATACATATCTACCTGTGGGTTAGCTGAAGCTCTTTCGAAGAGTAAATGGATAAAGGATGGGTGGATAGATAGATGAATGGATGAATGGGTGGATGATAGACTGATGGGTGGATGAATGGATGTGTCTATATACATATATCTTTGCTTCAAAGGTAATGAACTACTTTCCCAGGGATGATCAAGTTCAATCAGGGATACCTGTGAAAGGACCTAAGAGAATGAAGCAGGAGGCTTTCCTGAGAGTCAAGGCCACAGAGACGGACACTATTTAGACCCAAAACACCTCCATGAAGTAGACTAATGCATTCAGCCAAGGGAACTGTTGTCATCCACTGACTGACACTCACAGGCTCTGCTTCAGACACAGAAAGAATTCAGAGATCCAGCTGTCCCTCCCTCCCATGGCTACCTGTTTGCTGTGCTCATCCAAATCCGGAGAGGGATAAATCTTTAGTGGAATTTAGTAAAAGGTACTCAGGACTAAGTTATCCAGAACACAGATGTCAAAAATGTCTAGTTCATCACAGCACACAGTCTTTTAGTCCCTAACTTACAATAAGTGCTCACACAGCCTTTATGATACCATGGTGCCTCTCTCAACTGCCAGAGAACCTCCTGCTTTTAATAAAAAAAAAAAGATAAGAAATAATAGTTTAATAAAACATCTTTTCTGTCTCAGATTATGGTACATAGTGTTCCAGGGGAAATGATTTTAAATATTTCTGAGAGATTAAATTCAGAGGCTTATGAGGTGGCTCAGTGGGTAAAGGAGTTTGCAGCCATGCCTGAGGAACAGAATTCCACCTCTAGACCCATGTAGTAAAAATAAAGTATTGACCCCTGTAAATTGTTCCTTGGTCTCCACACAAGCAACATGACACAAGAGTTTACACACACACATACACACACACACACAAAATAAATAATGTAGTATATATTAATTTAAAATTAGGTGTTATGATAATACAAATGTGCAGCTGATCACTTTCCTTGTGTATCACATATGTGCAAAATTCCCACATGAAAGTCTTTTGGTATGAACCAAGGCAGTGCCATTTTTAAAAAGGGAATTTCACCAAAATTTTGAAGAAGAGATAGAAAATATTGATGTTATTATATCTAGAACTTTCATGTGTGTCTCTTTACAAGTGTGTGTGTGTGTTAGGTTCATAGGAGCATAACATGTTCTAAGTTCCTGCAGAGATACAAAGAGGAAATAAGATAAATTATAGTTCAGAGTTTCAAATAAAACAAATGCCACTTTTACTTAGAAAAAAATTAATTATGATCATTCAGATGTGGACATTTGGCAGATAGCTTTTCAAAAATGAATGAAATGAATCTGTCATTTCCAAGAAAACAAGAGGTGGCATTTATGTGCAATTCTAAACTGTAGGTAATGAATGCTATCCAAGTATACCCCTGGGACATGCTTTATTCTAAAATAAAATGTAAGCCTTCCAGTAAAAAAAAAAAAAAAAAAAAAAATTAAGGAAAAAAGCTCTGCCATCACCCACTTGACAGCATGCAATTATTGTAGACTTCTTTGCCATGATGGTGATGATAGAAACAACGTGGGTATTTTATATACTGAGATTTGTCAATGTTTAATGGACCTAAAGTAACTTAATGAATTTATATTCTTTGAGTGACCAATACAGCAGAGAGCAAAATGATACAGGGCTGAAAGAAATGTTCAGGACCGTTTAGATGGTCTTTCTCTCTGTGTCTTCCCGTTTTAAGTATATGTGTAGGTGTGTGCATGTGTATTTTTGTGTCTATGTTCATGCATGAATGCCTTTGAAGTCCAGAAGAGGGCATTGAATCCCCTAGAGCTGGAGTTTCAGTGATTGTGAGCATCCCTGAGGACCCCTGGCTCCTCTGTAAGAACAGCAAATGGGCTTATTGTCTGAGCCATTTCTCCAGTCTTCTCAGTTGACATTTTAAAAGCAGATATTGATTTCCAGAAGTGTTCACATTACATTTTTCGTTACTTTTGACAAGCATAATCGTCTCATTAAAAACATGCCACTTAGATTTAAATGTTAATGTAAATGCTTATTTGTGTTATAAATACATTAACCAATGTACACTTAAATTTCTTCCTTGCAATTACTGATGTTACAAATATTAATAGATCATACCTCTAGTAAAAACTTTGTAATCCCAGTAGGTTATCCATTTTTTCATCTTTATTATAATTTTTTTAACTTTTATTAGTTACATTTTATTCACTTTGTATCCCCTCATAAACCTCACCGTCCTCCCCTCTTAATCCCACCTTCCCTCCCCCTTCTTCATGCATGCCCCTCCTTAAGTTCACTGATAGGGGAGGTCCCCCTCTCCTTCCTTCTGATCTTAGTCTATCAAATCTCATCAGGAGTGGCTACATTGTCATCTTCTGTGGACTGGTAAGGCTGCTCCCCGCTCAGGGGGAGGTGATCAAAGAGCAGGCCAATCAGATTATGTTAGAGGCAGTCCCTCTTCCCATTACTATGTAACCCACTTGGACACTGAACTGCCATGGGCTACATCTGTGCAGGGGTTCTAGGTTATCTCCATGCATGGTACTTTGTTAGAATATGAATCTCTGGAAAGACCCCTGTGTTCAAATTTTCTGGTTCTGTTGCTTTTTAAACTGAGCAAAGCTTCTGAGAACCAAAACTTTTGAGAAGCCAGCTTTAAGTGACATCTCTCTGTAGGCTCTCCATTTCTGTTGATAACAGAACCTGGCTTGCCTTACATTAAGGAAAATAGGCACATCCAGTCCTGCAGAACATTTTAAGACAGTTGTCTATGTCCTTAGAATTATTGCAGGAAACCCAAGACTTTGTTAGGGTGACCACTGAATCAGGTCCAAACCCGGCAGGAAAATAACAGAACTAAGAATAATCCGTTTACTAAATCTTGTTTTAACTGATCCCCCTGGTTCCCAAGAGCATAGAATCTCTTCCCCTCTGCCCAGTTGGCTTCTCAGTAACAACTGCACATTGTTTTGCAAAAGGCTAGGGCTATTCATTGCAATCCACCAAAAACAAAGACAGTTTCCTTTGACGGCTACCAAGGTGATCACTTCTGATAGAAGTGCTTTCTTATGCTTCTGAATGGCTCCTGGGTTTCCTCTTTGGAAGCTTTGGTATTATTCCCAAGCAAAGGTGTGTAAATACTAAGCAAGAGGGCTTCAACATATCCTGTCAAAATTCCTATTCATGGTGATCCACACATAACAACTCCAGCCCAGCTATTTGAGATAAAACTGTTTTTATACCTGGAACTCTCTTCTCTTGTGCAATTAGCTTGGACCCATAAGTAATAAACCTGATGGCAAAATTGAACAGTGACTACAATGTAGCTTCCCTTAGTTCAATAAATATATGTTGAAGACCTAATGAGAACAAGACTGAGGAGTCTCCATGGACTCCTAATGACTCCTCTCCCTCCCTTCTGAATTTGGCACTATGGTTTCAATTGGTACAGTTGGCAGAACAGAGAAAGATTTGGTGAAACGTTTGCGATTAATGTTAAAACTGAGATTTGTGTGACCTTAAATGAGTGATTGCTAACAGGACTCATGCTAATCTTAGCTCAAGAAAAATAGAAGCAGCACAAAAGGTAGGGAATTGCTGCTCTGCCCCAGGAAAAGCCATAGTGAAATTGACTTTTTTCTTCTGCTGTGGAAGAGCTACTCAATCTTTTCGGAAAACAAAGAAACAAACAAACAAACAAACCTATTATTTGCCCACTAATACCTCTTCAAGGGGTCACAAAATCAATTTGATGGTATTCTTTCAGAAATACTCCCCACTTTTGATGTTTCTTTGTACCGGACTTAGCAATATCCTTGAATAATGGCTAACAGAAAGAGTAAAGAAAAAAATCAGTGCTTTACCACAACCATTTGCAAAATGTCAGCTACATATACATTTTCTCCTTTTTTGATACATTTAATATGTGGGGTGATTTATTCAGTTTTATAGGTATGGATGTTTTGCCCAGATGCCTCTTTATGAGTGCAGTTTGGGTGTCTGATCTTCTAGGTCTGAAATCACAGGAGTTGACAGCCGCCATGTGGGTGTGGGGAGCTGAACATGGGTACCCTGGCAGAGCAGCCAGTGCTCTTGGCCACTGAGCTATCTCTCCAGCCCTTTATATATATTCTCAGGAAAACAGCATATTCCTGTTTTCATCAATGTACTTGTTTTAATTCTTGATTTTCTTCCTCCTCTCCAAATTAAAGAGATGAAGCCCAAAGATTAACATAAGCCTTGGCGTGGTCTTCCTTAAAAAAGAGAGATTTGCTTAGTGAATCACTATGTTTAGTGGTTAGAGAACAGACAGTATAATACACACTTAATCCTTGGCTTGGAAAGTAGACATTGATACAATGAAAGAACTCATTTCAATTGTTTTTCCCATAGAGAGAGTTTATTTGAATACTGAATTAATCAAAAAAATATTGACAAATATGCTTAGTGAAGAAAGCACATACTTCTGAGGTTTCAAATTCAGATTCTGAGATTTACCAAATACTTCTGATCCTGTATGAAGATGCCAGCATGTATTGCAAATCTGGCCACATTCTACTGAAGACGACCCACCTGCCTGTTCATGATGAAGTTAGCGTTCTCAAATCTTCACATGAAGATGACAAACTCCTGTCCTTGTCCTTCACACTCCAGCATGGAGACTCCCAGAGACTCAGCCTGCATCCACACCTCATGGGAAGTGCTGTATTTCTATTTCCCTTTCAATGCTATGCATGTTTGTGTTCATCAGAGAATGCTCATCCTGGTGCCCTGTGAAGAGGTTTTCCCTTTTCCTAGCTTTCCCTTCCTGAGGACATACACTTATATTTTAAGAGACTCATCAAGGTCTACCTATCAGCATGCAGGACTAAGAACTCAGCAAAATGCATGGAAGTCAGACTCCCATCCACACGGGGACATCCAGTTTCAAACCATGCATCTTTCGTTGTGTCCTTCTTAGTCTAATACTGGCCAGTTCCCACCCACGTTTCTCTCCATGAGCTTGTTTTGAATGGATATTGTGACAGTGGGCATCTAGTAAATATCAGTTGAGCAAATGCACATACTATGCTCAACCTAAAGGTTTCTCATAAATGCTGAGACTTACAGAAAGCATGTTAGGTCACTGTTCTGGTGCACCTCAAAGCGCTAAACCCATGCCAGCATGGGTCTCAGAGACCTTAGTCTTGATTTCTGGGGAAACTGATTTTAGAGATCCTTTTATAGAAATGGTATGGTTTGGAGTATAGATAAGATTCCAAGCTGAGACTCAGAAGAGCTCTCCACAGTATCCTCAAGGGAGCGGGAGATCCCTCTGTGACAGACAAACGATGATGAGGGCAGAGGATGCAAGGTGGACAGTAGGATAAAAGGAAACTACACTGGGACTTGAAGATGTATATGTGGTTCAGAGATCTGGAAAAGAGAGAGATTGAGAGTGACAGAGAGAGAGAGAAAGAGAGAGAGAGAGAGATTGAATTAATAAAACATAAGGGACATATATGAGATTCTTTCCCAGGTTTACTAATGCTTTCTTCCTTATCTATCACCAACACCATCACCAGCATCTTGTCTCAAGCCTGTCTGTAGTGAATGCAACAGCTGCAACCTACCTACCCTACCGAGGGCTCAGGGAACACAGCAGAGGAGTGGGGGAAGGAATGTAAGAGCAGGAGGATGCACAGGAGTTCTGTGGAGTACTGTCTTCTAGACATGACACAGCTGTTGCACATGTGAGCTGTCAGACTTGAGCAAGATCAAACCTGTTAACATTTCCAGCATTGGGAGGCTGGGGGTCCTGAGGCTCCCGGCAGTTGAGAGGTGATTGGAGTGGGAGCGTTAGTTCTCTTTGAGAATGTGACCATTGATAAGTTTGCACATTCCCCTGTTGAGGACCCCACTTCCATGAGCATATGGGCAGCACTAACTATGAAGTGGATTAAAATATAATAAATAATTGGGTCAATGAGATGTGTTGGCTGGGTGGACCTGGGAGAAGTTCAGTGGGAAGGAGTTACAAGTAGGGGTGTAATTAAAATACTCTGTACACATGTATAAAATTTGCAATGAATGAATAAAATAAATTATTTGCAAGAGCTTTCATTATTACCAGTTCAGTAAATCAATTCCTCAGTATTAAGTAAGCCTGAACAACTTCATGTATTAGACAGATGCAATAATAGTACCTAACTGAAGAAGTTGGGAGAAATGTTACTAAGATCATCTACAGAAGGTTTTATTTAGCCCAGTAACTCCCCATGCAGTAGAGTTCTAACAAACTCCTCTCTTATCACCATCCAAAATTAAAAGCTCTGTCAATGTCCTGTGACCTAAGCAATCCAGGAAGAGATTCATGTATCTCACATCAGCCATATTAAGATAGACACAAAGCAGGCGAATAGATACAGACTGGAAGGTTGTTTTCAGTGTGTGGGAGCTGCCTTTAGAGAGACAGGGGAGGGGATGGAGCGACGGCTCAGCAATTAAGAATCCTGGATGCTCTTCCAGAGGACCAGGGTTCGATTCCTAGCACCCACATGACAGTTGACAACCTTCTGTTACTCCAAAGCCAGGGTATCTGATTCCCTCTTCTGGACTCGAAAGGGACTGCACACAGTTGACACATAGACAACTATCCAGGCAAAACACCCACAGACACTGAAAAAAAAAAAAAACTCAAGAAAATAAAAACAGGATAATCTCATTTTCAAAGAGCTTCTTAAGTCTTCTACAGTGAGTTAGTAAGGTACATCTGTTTCTGTAAAACATTGCATCCCTGGCTATTTTAAATAACGAAAGAAGTCGTTCTGTTAATGTATTGTGTCTTGTTTTATTTATTTTTTTAACTGTAATATCCACTTCTTCTAGGGCAAACTCCTGCCAGACAGATATTTGCCATTCGGTTATTGTTCTAAAGCGTCTGCCCCAGACACATAAGCGTTGATGGAATGCAATGGAAAAATAAATGTTTTAAATCTCAAATGGGGTAATAAACTGCAGCCAGAAGCTAATTGTCCTGAAACCTGAGCTTTTATAACATGTTACTACTGTAGTGGGACCACTCGGCACTACTTTGGTGGGGCTGTTGTGTAATTGGGAGTAGATTACATTGCAGACATACTTTTTTTTTAAAGTTGTCAAATCAGACATCTCTGCCTATGACGGCAGCCCTCAGCCCATTTCTCCGAGCGATCAATGCATTTTACTCATTAAAGTGCTGATGGAGAATATTAATTCATATAATGTTTAACTGCCCACTGCGGACTTCTTCTCTGCCAACTTTCTTCCACCCAAGAAGTCCTGAAGTGCTGCCATTCCTGTCAAAAGAAAGGAATCGTTAATAAAAACACAGCAAAGCCAGTGGGAAGCTTGAAGCAGGGCTGTGATGATATATAAGGACTTCACTTTTTCTTAATTGGGTGCTGAGCTGCATGCATAGAAGAAGCAAACGGCCCAGTAGGATCCTAACAAAGCTGAAAGTAGCACAAAGGAAAATATGCCCACTGCCTCGGTTTATTGAATGGTTAGGTGATCTCAGACACTATATTTTTGTTTTGTTTTGGGGCTCCAAATTTGTCCGATATTTCAGTGTCCCTAAGAACAAGGAGTTGTAGTATTCTAGCCAAAGCCTGTGTACCCCTGGAGGCCAGAGAAATGGCCACACTCATATGTCAAAGTCTTCAGGTCTAGGGGAGAACAGACCTATGTCCAGGGGAACATGATCCAGCTTAGGCAGACCACATCCCAGGAGCCGTAATCTCTGTGATCTGCTCATTTATTGTTGTTTTTACTTTCTTTTCTCCCTTCTTTTCATTTTTCTTTTGAGACCACCTGCCTTTAAGGAACTTGCTGTCCACAGAAGACTACAATTTGGTGAGGTTTGGGTATTAGAACAGAGATTTGTGGGGCCAGTGAAATGGCTCAGTGCTCAGTAGATGAAGGGGCCTGAGAACCTGACTTTGATACCTGAGACATATATACAGAGAGAGAGAGCTGATTTCTACAAGTTTTCTTCTATCTCCGCATATACGCTGTGGCATGTACTTACAAACACACACACACACACACACACACACACACACACACACACACCAACTAACTAAATGTAAAAATCTAAATAAAAGAGACCACATGGCCATAGATTAAAAGCCTGGTTCTATCATGGTTTACTGTTAAAACATGAACAATTCATTTTAAAACCCTAGAATTCCAATTTACTTCTTTGCAAAGGGTGGTAGTAGAAGAGGAGGAGGAGGAGGAATAACAGTAAAACAAAGATTTCAGGAGGAATAGAAGGATTGGGGCAGGAAGTACTTGCTGTTTAAGTGATGTTCGATGTTAGTTCTCATAGTGCTGTGCCAAAACACCTGACAAAGACAACTAAACAAAAAGACAGGGTATCTATTTTGGCTCACAATGTAAGGACACACAGTCCATCACAATTGGAAATCACAGCCTCAGAAGCATGATACAGCTGGTCACATGCTGGCTCTCTGCTAACTGTCTTCCTTCTTTATTCAGGCCAGGACCCTAGCCTGTGGGATTACGCTGCTCTCATTTAGAATGTGTCTCCTTGATTCACTCAGTCTATTCTAGAAGCTTCCTTACAGACAGAGTTTCGTCTCCTGGGTATTTCTAGACGCTGTTCATGAGGTTCATGATATTAAACATCACAGTAATAATGCAGAAAGAACTGAAAGGAGCAATTTAAGTCAACTAAAATCTCAAAGCAGGTTTGGGAAATAAATTAGTATCAACATTCTAATGCTGTTCACATTTCATTTGCTTGACTCACCTGTAGTGTATTTAACAGTGTATTTTAATCTCAGCGGGAGAGATGAGAGGCAGAAAATTAGTTTGCATCTAAGTCTAGCTGAGAAAAGTGAAAGCTGTTTTGGAAGCATACAAGTATTCATTACAGTGAATACTGTTGGGCTGATGAGGCATCCCAGAGTTTGAGAGCACTTGCCTCTCTCTCAGAGGGCCAAAGTTCAGTCCCCAGCACCCGTGTTAGGCAGCCCACAAGCACCTATAACTCACTCCATAAATCTGGCATCTTCTTCTGGCTACTGCTGATATGACCACACACACACACACACACACACACACACACACACACACGGCATAAAATGAAAAATAAGTGCAGTATTCTGAGACTGTTTAAAATAGTTGTTCCAACAGGCTAGAATTTCTTTGAGGTTTGAACAAATCTCAAAAAAAAAAAAAAAAAAAAAGAAAAGAAAGAAAGAAAGAAAAAGAAAAAAAACCCATGGTAAGAGAATCTTAGTGTATTGCTTCCTCCTACCTCGGGTTCATAGTCTTTATCCTTACATGCGAAGTTGCACAGGACTGTAATTGATGTCCCTGATCTCAGGCTGATCCCTTCCATGATCTTGTGAGGTCCTTGTTATTATGGGGTGTCATCGCCAATTTATAGCTTAAGCCCCAAATAGATTAAATGCTTTGCCCAGTTATCCTATCCCTGATGTGTCTAAGAGATACAACTGTAATCCTACAGGTTCCAAGTCCAGGAATATTTCACTGAAGGATTAGAAATGGGTTTAGACTCATAGTGTTTTGAGCCACAAATCAACTTGAAAAGGGCATCCTTTAATCCAAACCTTTCAGAGAGATTCTTCAACTGGCCCTGAAAATGTTTGACTTGTGAATGTCTCGTGGCCTATACATAATTTTTGGGCTCCAAATTAGTTTAAAGTATTCACAGTAAGTGGGCTGGAGAGATGGCTTGGCAGTTCAGAGGACTTACAGTTTTTCTAGAAGACCTTGATTTACTTCTCAGCACCCATACTGAGTGACTCACAATCACATGTAATTCTGGCTCCAGAAGATACGACACCCTCTTTGGCGTCCTCGCATACCCAAACACACATGTACAACGCATGTACATGCAAATAAATAAAAACAAATCTTAAAATATGTTTATACACTATGATGCCTTCCTAATGAGCTTTCTTATTGAATGTTAAATAAGTATTGTCCATTGCCAGGAAGACAGTAACGATAAGGGTGTTTGGGAACCAGAGGCTCAAAAACCTAAGGAATCGGAGCAACTTCTCAGGAGGCAATTATAGTAATCCGGGCAGGAGATAGTGATGGCTTGTGCCAAGTGAGTTAAAGCTTAGATGTCGAAGTATGTATGACACCATACCAAAGACCCAAGAACAACTACTGTCTTAGTTAATTTCCTGTTGCTGTGGCATAAATGCCTGAAAGAAGCAAGATAGGAAAGGAAATTTTATTTTGGCTCACAGTTTCAGATTATTAAGGGATTATGTGGGAAATATATAAGAAATGCAACCTGTTTACAAGCAAAACTTAAAAAAAAAACCCACTACATTTAAATATGGGCAAAGGGCATGATGAAAGTCTTTCCAAACAGCATGAAGGTCGCTAAGAAATATGGAAGCTACAACTCCCATAAGGTCCAGAAAGCCTACTATAGGATAGTAATCCATTGGGAAGGAAAACAAAACAAAACAAAACAAACAAAAAAAAAACCATCAGTGCCTGGGGAGGTATGTGCATTCATGTTCTTACTCTAATGCAGTATTCACAACAGCAAAGACACACGCAGGCTAAGTCTTCACCAAGTGACAAGGAGATAAAGTGTGAACCCAATGGAACATTATTCACCTCTAGGTGAGAAGGGAGTCCTGCCGTTTGTGATGATGTTACTGAATGCCAGTTGCCATATGTTAGAAGAATTATGTCAAGTGGGCAGAAATAAACTTCGTAGGATCCAGCTTCTCTGCAAAGTCCAGTTCATTCAGAAGCAGGGGGTGGAACTCTAGTTACAAGGTTCTGGTAATGTAGCAACATGAAGGGGCCGTAGAAAGGCCCGAGAAGATACTCATCAAAGGATACAGACTATGTGCAAGAGAGCAGACCAATAACATGACGGCTGTGGTGGGAGGCCGCTTTGTGTCTATCGTTAGGAGAGGAGATTTTCAGGGGTTCTCATCACAGAAAGGAGTAACGTAAACCATAAAGGATTGTTGACACTGCTTATCCCCAGCCCTTGAGAGGCCGGGAAAGAGGACTGCTGTGAGTTCAAAGCCAGCCAGGGCATTATAGTTAGCTCCAGGTCGGCATGGGATGCAGGGTGAGCCCCCAGTTTCATAAGTGAAAGTTTCAAAAGATAGGTGAGATCATGTATGTATGAAGCTTTACAGGTCCAGTCTGACCCACACTTATGTAGCAAAGAGTCCTGGTTTATACCACAAATGTGTATGATACTGTTTTGTCAGTGAAAAGATAATGTAAAAAGAGAGTAATAAGCTATTCACATGAGTCCTTTAGACATAAACATGTTCAACTTTCTTTTACAAGGACATTTATTTTTGTTTTCTGTATATAAGTATTTTGTCTACGTGTATAAATGTGCACCACTTGTACGCTTGGTGCTAAAGGAGAGCAGAGGAGAGATTCGCTGGAGCTGGAGTGACAGACAGATGTGATCTGTCATGTGGGGATTGGAAACCAAGCCTGGCTCCTCTGAAAGAGCAATATGCATTCTTCACTGCTGAGCTATTTCCACTGTCCCAACATATTTTGTTTTATAAGCCATGCATGACTATCCATTTGTTTTTTGCAAGATTTAAAATAATGCAAAACAAACGGAGAGACTATCAATTTGTATACATAATCACGTAGATATTATACCTAAGCTATCTGTATTTACATGATACATGTTTACCTCTGTACATATATATGTACATCCTTCACACTGCATATATAAATAAATTTGCATGTATATGAGGTTATAAGTGTGAGTGTATATATCATTGTTTTATTCCATATCTATGTCTATATTTATTATCTGTATATTGACACATAATAGTATATATACATTATATTATAACATATATCTGTATCCGTATCTTTGTGCATGTATTTGTATATTCTAAGACAAACATCTATGTGTACCTGAACATATTCACACACATGTATATTCATACATATTCAAATCCATGTCTACATGACTAAATATATTTTATATTTCTTATTTGAATTCTCTTCTTTACTCATATATATATGTTTTTATGATATTCTGTTAAATGATATGTCTGTTGTATGACCAAAGGACACCCTTTTTTTTTTCTTTTTTCAAGACAGGATTTCTCTGTGTAGCCTTGGTTGTCCTGGACTCACTTTCTACACTAGGCTGGCCTTGAACTCACAGGGATATGCCTGCCTCTGCCTCCTCCCAAATACTGGGATTAAAGGCATGCACCACCACGCCTGGCCCAAAGGACAACTCTAAGATCAAGCCATTAATAGCAACAGTACTGAAATGTAACTACATCTTTTTTGAAATGGAATTGCTTGAACTAATATACTTTTATTTCATAATGTAATGTAAGTAAATAAAAAACATTGAAACGAAGTACAGGAAATGGAGTACACCAATTAGAAACTGGACTTTGAAGACCTTTTCTTGGATCTAGCTCATAGTAATTTTAAGCACCTAGCCTATCAACTATGTATCATGCCTGAGGTGCATGAAGAATGGATTCAGGAATTAATTTCATTCAATTGCTTAATCCCAAACGTGGGTGATTTTACATTGTGAAACTATTAATCACTCTCTTAAGAGAGCCAACAATAAAAAATAAATCGTAGGGTCTTGAGTGTCTTTCAGCCTAAAAGTTTCTGTTTACTTTTTCTTTGATCATGGAAATCCACAGGCAGCCATAAAATTTTTACTGGGGCTATAATTATTTGAAACTTTCAGGGTGTCTCTAAAACACTTTATAAGAACCTCAAGTATCATATGTTGATATTATTTCTAGTTTTCTACTTACAATGAAAATAAGAATTGTGAGTCCTATTCATCATTCCCATATGAACAAACAGTAGAAAAAGTGGTGTGTTGACTCACCAAGAAAACACCCAGCTGGGGTTTATTAAGCACACTTAACTACTCATCTTTATGATGCTCAAATATAGATAAGGTACAATCACAAGGACCTCCCAGAGGACAGGTCAGGCAAGGCCCTGGATCACAAGGCACTGGGTATTCTGTGACTGCCTGGCAGTCCACGACAAATCACCCCTGTTCAAGACATCGATTCTCTTCATATTTGAGCACATGAAAACCTAGTTTTATAGTTTAATAGCACTATCTAGGGCTCAGCAGATATACACATATTCTCTCGATTCTGAGATTCTGAGATGTTGGGGACACCACCAATGCTGCAGACTTGTATTAGTTTGATAAGCCTCTACATGGTGAGTGCTTATGAATACACACACACACACACACACACACACACACACACACACACACACACACTTCATTCTTAAGTAAGGCTTGTTCTAAGTGTCTATGTATCTGAATACCTACTATATATCTATCTATTCTCTCTTTAAAGGCAATACCTTCAAAACACTGAGCAATAAACCATCCCTCTCTTAGGTAGTGACCCAATACTGCAGAAATAACCTAGGGAGTGAGGGCTTTTGCTTCATAAGGCTGGCAACATTAATTTGATTCTGGGAACCCAAGAAAAAGTCTATGCCTCAAAATTTTGCTTCTGACCTCCACAATGAAAGTCATGCATGGCATACTTTCTCTCTCTCTCTCTCTCTCTCTCTCTCTCTCTCTCTCTCTCTCTCTCTCTCTCTCACACACACACACAGACACCACACACATATTAACCCAAAACAAGTAGAGAAACAAAAGACTGTTCTTTGGCCTTGGCCATATGGAACTCATAGTCTTCTCAGAGATAAACCATAAATAAACATCACATGCTGGCTCTTCAGCATAGATCTGAACAAAATATCAGGGTTCAAGTGTGTGTGTGTGTGTGTGTGTGTGTGTGTGTGTGTGTGCATGTAAGAGAGCGAAAGAGAAAAATGGGAGAGAATCTCAGTAAAAATAATGGCGGTCAGTCAAGAAGAAGCCTTGCAAATATGCAACACTATATTTTAGGAAGGGATGTTGGGAAGACATGAAGGGTCTATGGTCCAGGAAAAGTAGAACCATTATTTTCCTGGTCATAGCTCCCTGTAAGAAGCTGGGGAGAGCCTGCAATCCCACCCTGGACAATAGTTTACACATCAGTTCCCACAGTCCATATCACACTCCAAATCTCAACTGTCACAGGAATAGATCGCACACCCCGAAGGACAACTCTGTAACTGGAAGACCACCCCGTTAGTAAGACAAGGAGATAGCCAGCCCCCGTGTGCTGAGTGGGTGACTTTCCGTCTTTCAGCTTTGTTGTTTCACTATCAACATTTTATTTCTTTGTGATGCCTTGTCAAAGACCAAAGACAAGTGAGGGGCCGTGAGATGGAGAAGATAAAACTTTGGGAAAAGCAAAAGATCTGACTTCCTCCCAATTTCCGCTCCATGTTGGCCACATTCCTTCCTCAGCACAGTGTATTCTATTTTTCTATTAGCTCTTTACAACATTGTCACTTCCCTAGGTGAGTATCCCTTCTTAGAAGAGGGAAGTACCTCTAACAGCCATTAATTTCTCCCTGCATGGATTTGAATGCTTCATAGTGTTTTCTGTAGTGCTTATTATCTCTATGCTAGCAGCACCTTTGACCTTTCCAGCCCTCTTGATTTTTGGCTACCATATTTCACTGTTGCCTGAGCCCTAAGGGTAAAGAGTCTATGTATGTTGTGCCCACTGCTTTGTCACTCTAGGGCCTAGACTGAGGCTAGAAGCTTGCCTGACACAGAGAAGAGTAATTCTTTGTCCTTGCACCACCCCACATCTATTTCTCACTCTTCTCTGCCTTGCTGTCACCCAAGGGTTAAACTCCAGTGCTCCGAATCTCTCATCAGATGGATTCTCTGTGATTTCAGCCAAAGGGTGGTAGAGGTGGGAGCAAAGGGCTGTGCTCTTTTCCTCGCTTCAACATGACTTCAGATCTTCATCTTTAACAACAGTAGTATTCCTCCACAACCAGCTCTCTTGCCAGGGACCCTCCTCTTCTGGGGTTGCAACTTGGTTCTGATAAAAGGACTCCCTCCTCTCATCCCTTCCACCCTGGGGGTGCAATGTGTTCCTGTTGCTCCTCGTATCTCCCCCTTGTAACTCTGCTCACATATCATTAAGTAGACCCTTCATTAAAATCTTTTCATTTGTACCATCTGCAGTAGATTCTCTTTGTTGCCAGGACCTCTGACTGATACAGGCTCAATGAAGACTTGTTGAAAGACTGTTGAATGCACAGAAATTCTTGGCATCCTTTGAAAAGTTGACTGATTATGTCTGGCAAACAACCACTGGAGAGAAATGGATGCGTAGAAGGGAACTGAAAGGTACAGCCAATGTTGAATGTGTATAACTAATGCCACAACTACTGGTTGGGAAGTAACATAGTCAATACTCGAGCAAGTGACTTTCCTTCATTACATCAGTATCTGGATCCAGTGTATCTGGCTTTCTGTATGCAGGCTGAATGTCATTGTGCTGGTAAAATGTGATGTTTGATGCAGGGCACCATGCTTGCAGAGTGAGGTGGTAGAGAAGAGGAAGCAGCTAAGTCATTGTACAACTTGCTACTAACTAATTTGCTCAAGCTTTCCTGAACTCACTCTTCTAGAAAATTATAGAGACTTCATGAAGATGTTTGAGACAAAGATCTCAGTTGCAAAAATGAGTTCACTGCTGTGCAAAGCATAGCATTTGATTAATAATGTTTATTCCCCACTCATTTAGCTCTTACTTATGTGTGTGTGTGTGTGTGCATTCTTGCATGTACCCATGTGTGCACATGTGTGTATGTGTGATATGTGCATATGTGCATCTGTGGGTGCATGGCCCTGGAAGCCAGGGATAAATGCTGGGCATTTTCCTTAGTTGCATTTCAACTTATTTTGAGACAGTTTCTATCACTGAATTTGGAGTTCATTGATCTGGCTACACTGGCCAAGCAGCAAGCTTCATGGATTTTGCCTTTCTCCTAACCCCATCATTGGGGTCATAGGTGAATTCTACCATGCTCTGCTTTTAAGTACATATAAGGGATGTGAACTTGAGTCCTGGGATTTCAAGGCAGACACTTTACCAAGCTGTCTCTGCATGTCCATCTTCTTATTTATTCCTTCCTTCTCCATGTCTCCTATGAGCATCAATTCTCTCTAGAGTTGGGATTTAGAGTCATGGAATAATATGTTGATTGCTGAGTAGGAGGCTTTAAAAAGACTGTGATTAGAGACATAAAGGATGCGCATCATGGAAAACATTTCCACTGAAGAGCTGGGATTGAGTTTTATTGTGGTTCCTTTTTTATCAACTGCTGCAAATAAATGGGGAACTGAGAGCAGAAGGATTTTCTTTCTGGTAAAACTTTTAAATCCCTTGATGATATCTCCAATATTATTCCAGGTCAGAAAAGAGGAATCATTTACTCCTTTGTGGATGACCATTCAGGACACCGAGGTGCAGGAGGAGGTCATAAGGGAAGCACAGGATGTCCTGGAGATGCTGAACGGTAGCTCTCCCAACCCAGGACTCCCATGAAAAAGCTCACCACTCATCATACAATCAACTCTCTCTATTTGGTTGCTTGGCAGGGCAAGCAATGTTCCACAAGCATCATAGTAGTGTTTTGCTGGGTCAAAATTGAGTCCCTTTTAAGAATATCGAAGGAGGGAAACTTGGCTGCCTTTCTTTGCCATAGGGGGAACATGAGGGGCCTTCTTGGAGATTATTGGTGCGAAATTCTTATTTATAGCTTTTTAAATTTACCACTCTGTGCATGTTAAGGCATGTAAATATATTTCCACTCAAGCCTACACCTTTCCCTCTGTCTTTTTTTTTTTTTTAATTTTTTGTTTCAGGGTTTACCAAGCAAAGACTATTTTGTGAAGGAAGTAGGGAGGTATTCGCTTTCCCTGTTAAAGAATTCGCCACACCACTGGATAGAGTAACAGAGCTGTTTGCTTCAAACAAGATGCTGATTAGGAACATACAAAACCCGCAGGTCCCCTCACTTCGAGCACTGACTGGATTTTCCATGCTCTTGGGAATGTCTTGTGCTGAAGTGTGACCACCCAGCAAATTATAAAACCATGGTTATTGCTAAGGATAACTGTGAAAGGGGGCTGGTGCGATTGTGGAGACAAAACCAGCTCTCAGATATGAAGACCATAAAAGGCTAGGAATAAGGCTGCGGCATAGTTCAAGGGGTAAAGAGCTAACTACCAATTCAATGAGGAGCCAGTTCAATCCTCGGCATCCACATTAAAATTGGTTAGGTGTGCTGACACAGACTCTGCATCCCAGTTCTGGGGAGATAAAGAAATGAGGATCCCAGGGCTACCTGGCAGTTAGCTCAGACTACTTGATGAGCTCCCACAGGGTAAGAGGGACTCTCTAAAACTACTAAACGTGGAACACGCTGAGGAATGCCACTTGAGGCTGACTTTGGGATCTATGTATAGCTACGTTCACATTTAAGCTGTATGTACTCACATGCACTCCCTTCTGAGCATGGGCACAAACACACACACACATGAGGGGAGGGCATCGAAGAAATATTGAAATCACTTGCAAATTGCAACAGAACACAAGGAGAAAACAGTATCTTTTGACTGGGTCTTTGAGAAATGTCTGCCTTGCCACACCAGTTTGTGGTCTAACATGCCTTCATCTGTTTAACACCAACAATCAGTAATCGACATGATGTTACTTCTTGACACTGGCTCCTGGCTTCACCGAGGATCACAGCCCATCTCATGTCGTTTGCATCTTGTTCATCTGAAATCCCACCCTCAAGCCCATCAGGCTAAGTGCTCGGTCCTCACCTTGGCACTGCTCAAGAGGTTTTCCAGTTTGATTTCTGATGCTGCGACAAAACAGCCTGAAATGCTCTGACACAAAGCAGCACAGAAGAGGAGAAGGGTTTTTCCAGCTTCGAGGTCACCATCTTTACTGAGAGGAGTCAAGGGAGGAATTTGAGCAGGAACTTGAAGCAGTGAACATGGAGGAATGCTGCTTGCTGTTGTCATACTGGTTCATGCTTAGCTAGCTCTCCCCTATAGCCCAGGACTGTCTGTGTAGCCCACAGTGAGGAGGGCTTTTCTCCAGGGAGATGTAATGCTCATAATTTCATGATCGGGATTCTACTACCCCATTCTGTGTCAATGCCCACTGTGGGCTTGAATGGCACAGCATTAGCAGCCAATGTCTGGATCCTCTTGGTACACACACTTGGATCTCTCTGGAAAATAAGATTATAAGATGACTTCGTGCTATTATCAAGTGACCTCACAAATCCAGCAGAAACCATATTTAACATTTCTTTTCTTCTTAGACTTTTCCCTAGGCACTAACTAGCATGCTAATTCCATCTCTCTGGAAGATCTCACTCTACAGTTATGTAACATCTGCAAGCTGTAAGCTTACTCTGGTGGCACTTTAAAAGACAGATGTGCTAATACAGAAACATGGTCAATCAGCTTCGAAAATGGACAGCTTAAACATAAGCCACCTTCTCAGGTTCTGACTCCAAAAATCTGCTGAGGATGTGCACTTGACCCGGATGGAAACAGTCTAATTCTCTCTTCTGTAAATCCTAAGCTGGGAGTTCCCATAGCTGGTAATAGGAACCGGATGCTTGCTTGACAAGATTTTTTTTTCTAATTTTACATATATTGAAGGAAAGAGCCAGAAATTCTAGAAATCAGACAAAGCAATAATTAGAGCACACACTTAAGAGACCCAAAATGGATAACCTGTGTGACTAGAGATTTTTGAGAAAACAATTCTGTCTTTCATAGCATCCTAAGGCCAACTACTAGGTGTTTTATGAGCCCTGTTGTGCTTTCACTCTTGGCTCAAACAATAGCACTCTACCTTAAAATGATTTTCTCTACATGTCTTCCTGTTAATGTAAATTTTGTTTTTAGTTACTTGAAACTAAAGGAATCTTGGTTAAAACAGTGGCACTTGGCTTCTGGGTAGAGAGAGGGGAGGCCTTTGCTATTGGCTTTCAGCATAACTTGGTTTTTAGTGGCTCATGGGAGAGCTTCAATACACCTTGCTGCAGGTGTAGAGAAATGAATAAAAGCATGGATGATCTTGGGTGGAAGCACCAGAAATCACACATCCTCTTGAAACTCTGAAGTATGCAGCAATAGAAATGCGAGCAGTGTGCCTCCCTAAGCAGGCTGAAAGGCTCTTGCCTGACGTTTGTTTTAATCAGTAATTGCTCACTCATTTAATTCATTTGAGCAACAGCCTTAACCACGACTTGAATTATTGGTGTGTGTTTCTCTAGGATATGTAGCAAGGTACTAATTCACCTTGAAACATTTAGGTCTCTTTATCGCTCTCAGATGTTCAAAGTGGCTCAGCAAAGGGGAGGGATGGAGTAAAGCTCAGAATGGATAAACTAGAGAATTGTGCTCTCAATCATGGGTAAATTTAACACCTCATCCACTCAAGGGGAGGGGCCGAGTGTTGTGGGCTGTAGTTTTCTGGGATGTGCATTAAGGAAAGACTAAATTTAGCAAAAGCTAACATCCCTCTTGTAATGTTTTATGATTGTTATAGTATCTGGTAACTTCTGTTTCCCTCTGGCTGTGATGTGAGAAGCTCTCCCCCAACCCCCTCCTACCCCCCATGACAGCAATCTTCAGCTGTAAAATAGTGAGACCGTCAGCCAGCAATAATTTGCAATCCAAACAGACTTGACGCTCCCTGACATTTATTGAAACCTCAGACCCCGTGCACTGGTTTCAGTTTTCCTCGGTTGCTCTGTTTTTACAGACAGACAAGTGCTTAGATTTAGGTTTAATAATGAGGAGAAATTTCTTCTTGGCCTCCTCTTGCTTGTGTTGGCTGCCCAAGACCTTGCAACAGACGGGTGGTTGGAGTTAATTATACTAAATGGCGAGAACATTATTTGACCCCACTGGTTCAGCTTCAGAGGCCGTGTGCCTCCTCACAGACATAGGCAGATGGAATGCTTCAAGGCCTGGGTAGAGGGCAGGAGGCAGGGAGGGAAAGCTCTCTGCTAAGGAGCCAAAGGATGCAGGATCCCACTCCGAGTGAGTTCAGGACTAAGGGCTGTTTGACACATAGAAGCTAGTAAGGGGCAAAGAAGTGGAAGGCCGGGAGGATTGGAGAAATGTCTGCACCCTTGTGTGGAAGAGTTGTCTTGGAGACTGCAAAGCCCTCACTGTTTTCTAGGAAAGAAAAAGAGGAAGGTTTCACCACAAATGTGACCCAATAAGCTAAGAAATAGGCTTTAATTCCATATGTCCTTGAGAGATGCTGATGAGAGCCATATTGCAGTTATGTCTGAGGACCAATGATGGCTGCATCGATAGTCAGGACAATTCATGGTACTCATGCCCTGAACACTTTGCCATAGTTGTTATTCTAATAATGATCCTGACCATTATAACAGCATACCCAACACTTTATTGCCCTACTAATAAATTGCCATTCATGAGCCTCAAGAAGAAATTTGGCCAATGTGTCCTAATAGAAATTCATGTATAAACAACGTTTTGAACCCTCTTAGCATAACTTTGGGTTATGCTAAATTATTCCTCATTCTAAAGAATAACTTGTCAGAAAGAGGCAATATTAAGACAGTGTTAAGCTGTTGACCTAACATTGACGAGGTATTGTTCTTAGAATTGGGCTTTGCTGATGAATACCCACCCGTACCCACCCGTGCAGGTACACATCACTGAAAACGGCTGGGAAATGCCTAGGCAACAATGCCCTGTGCAGTTCCAGCCTTTAAAAAGGCTGCTAGGAGTGTTTTCAAAGCAAAGACTCATGAACAAACCTTTGGCAGAGTACAGGGAATCATAAGAAAGAAGGGGAGTTAGTCTGATGGGGAAAGGATAGGAGCTCCACAAGGACCAAATATATCTGGGCACAGGGTCTTTTCTGAGACTGACATTCAACCAAGGACCATGTATGGATATAACCTAGAACCTCCACTCAGATGTAGCCTGTGGTAGCTCAGTAACCAATTGGTTTCCCAAAGTGAGGGGAACAGGGACTATTTCTAACAGGAAGTCGATGACTGGCTCTTTGGTCTCCCCATCCCAGAAGGGAGGAGCAGTCCTGTTAGGCCACAGAGGAGGGCTTTGCAGCCAGTCCTGAAGATACCTGATAAAACAGGATCAGATGAATGGGGAGGAGGTCCCCCCCATCAGTGGACTTGGAAAGGGGCACGGTGGAGATGAGGGAGGGAGGGAGGGAGGGACTGGGAGGGAATGAGGGATCGGGACACGGCTGGGATACAGAGTTAATAAAATGTAACTGATAAAAAAAAATAAAATAAAAAAAAAAAAAAAAAAAAAAGGCTGCTAGGACAATAGCCTAAAGTTGTGCTGTCAAATAATCATGGGCCTGTGACAGTTTGTAAAACCCACCAAGATAATGGAAAAGAAGAGGTAGACCATATTCCAGGCGAGTTTACCGATTCATTTCTACTAGACTTGGGTCCTGGTTGCTCTCCATATTCCCCCTCCACTCTCTCTCTCTCTCTCTCTCTCTCTCTGTCTTCCTGTGTGTGTATGTGTGCACATGCGCTATGCACAGTCATGTATGTACATGTGAAAACCAGATGTTCCTCTAACAGTATGCAATGTGCTTTCTGAGACAGGGTATCTCACTGAAGGTCTCACCCTATTTGGCACAACTTGCAGTTGAGCAAGCGCCAAGAATCCTGCTGCCTCTTTACATGTGCACACACATATGTCATGGGTCCCGGTGCCTCTCAGGGGTGCTGGTGCCTTACTGGGGTGCTGGTATCTACACATGGGTTCTAATGCACTCACAGCAAGCATTTTGTTCACTGAGCCATCTGCCTAGCTGTTCTCCATCTTTACTTTTTAGACATCTTTGCAATGTGCTGATAACGGTGCTGATAATTTTCCTCTTTCTGTCTGTCACTGGAAACAATGGTAAGAGAATCAATATTATAAGCCAACTTGGAAAGATTTCTTGTTTCATGTGAGTTGGAAAATAAGAGTCAAGTATCAGGTTTTAGAGAGCGTGGGAATCCTCATCACATTTCTTTCTAAGCAGCATGATTCATTCCATTTAATGATCATGCTCCATCCCGGTCCTAATCAGCCAGCATCCACTTGATTGTTATTACATCTTGTAAGAAGTAAAACTGTTTAGTCAATGTAACTCCTCCCATCCTCTATGTAAACCACTTAAAATATGTGTGTTTTGTGAATCAGAGATATCTCTTTTAACAGAGGCAGCAGGTGACGGCAAGCTTCATGTCCATATCTTGAATGACACGGGACACGGAAATTATGCTGTGCTACCAAACCTCATAAAGGATTACCACAATCTATAAAAAAAAACTTGTTATGAAAATGTTTATGCAAAGTAAATGTACAGTGCATATTTTCTCAGTAAAAGATAATTAAATAGTACTACGTCATTGCAAAGTTTAGAGCCAATGGAACTAGAGAGTTTAAATGTTGTTATAATCAACTGTATGTACATAAGGAACACACAGAGAAACAAACTATACTTAACAGAAGAGCTAACGTACTTTTAAATGGACATATGGCATTTATTGGTGTGACTGTTTTCATAACGAAAGGATAACAGCTGTGTCACACACTGTCTTGCAACAAAGTATGAGAGAATTCCATGGGAAGCTCAGAGCAGAATAACAGATAAAAAAAAGGGAGTTACGCAGAAAGACAGGATCAAGGCTAAATCAAAGACAAATCTGATCATCTAAGAACAAATATTCCTGTGTCATCAGAGACATAAGCAAACTGTCCTCAGAACCCAGTGTAAGGTATAAATATTTAATGGATTTAAAATGTTTCATTCTTGATTCCCCAAGACCCGGCAGCAGAGGGAAGTTGAGAGTAGAAGATCTGTACGCTCTAGAAGGGAAGAGTCTTTAACTCATTTGGGAAGCTTGGGTGTGACTGAAGCCTTTGGACTAGGGATGAGCACTAGTTTGATAGCAAAGAAACATGAGAGGCACAGAAAGTGCCTAGCAACTGCCGTGTCTATGACAAAGAGCTGTGGGAATGCTGGGATGGAGCTTGGTATAGATAAGTCACAAGGAAAGCATCATCAAACCGTGGGATGATGGTGAAACTGGAGTCTGAGAGGCCAGCCACTGAAATGTTATTCTTGGAGCATTTTAGAGGGATCTAGACTCTGCTCCAGGTAGAAATGGATGAAGAAAGAAAGAATGGAAGGAAGGAAGGAAGGAAGGAAGGAAGGAAGGAAGGAAGGAAGGAAGGAAGGAAGGAAGGAGAAAAGAAAACTGTGACCTACCGAAGAGCCATGGCAGAATGAGAATTTTTGCAAAGCCTGCTGTAATTCTCAGGCTTCTGACTTGAATTGCAGGTTTGTTGACAAGATGTATGAATGGAGTTAAAACATAAGAATGAAAGGAAGATCCTATGGGAAGAGACACCTGTACCATCTATCTATTATCTATCTATCCACCCATCCATCACACACAATATAAGCAACTTAATTTAAGTAATGTCTAACTCCTACCTTTCTAACTTTGTATAAATTTACTCCAGTCTTTAGAGATGGATTAATCAAATGGCAGACAGTTCTAATGGGCATTGCCAAAGCGCTATCGCACACTGCTGTAACCACTTAAAGGCATTGCTACAGAGTGTGTTTGACTATGTACTTGACATCGTTATTGAACCTTTTAACCTTTATTGATTTATAGGTTAAAATAATACTCATGTTCACCTTGAATATGTTTGGTTGAATATGCAAAATTTCCATCATACTCAGTATCGAATTCACTTAATTTTGGAGTCAGGGTCTCACTGTGTAGCTTTAGCTGGCTTGGAACTCACTATGTAAACCAGGCTAGCCTCAGTCTCATAGAGAACCTACTGCCTGTGCTGCAGAAATGCTGGGAGTAGAAACGTGTTTTTTTTTTTTTTTTTTTTTTTTTTGAGCCACACCCAGCTCAAATGTATTTTTAAGATCTAGAGAGAGAGAGAGACAGAGAGAGAGAGAGAGAATGTCTGGATCATACAGTGAAGAGCCTCTGGCCTCTGGGAAAAGGGAAGCCACCTGAGCCCTTGTTCCGGCTCTTTAATTTATTTTGTATTTATTTATATTTTATTGCACTCTTTTATTTTCTCTAGACTTCTCAGATACTGTTCATTGGATTAATTTACATATGTAAATCTATCAATTGATTCTTTGTTAAGTTCAGAAACTCCTAAGAATATTCTCTTACACTGAGTTTGAAGTTTGTATGAACACCAAATATGCATTATTTATCTAATGATCCTCAGAGCCAGATTCTACGACAATCCAGGGGATGGGGTTCTTCATATGGCACCTATAGAGGAGCGACTGGGAAATAATAGGTTGCAATGGTGTACGCCCAGGCAGGGGTCTGTCTTTAGACTCATAGAGGCAGGCTGATTTCTTTGAATTCTGTGCTTTTTCACTTTTCTTTTTATATTTTTTCATTCTTGTTTATGTGTTTGTGTGAGTGCATTAAACATGTGTGTGGGTGCCTTCAGAGACCAAAGGATGGCATGGAGGATTCCCTGGAGTTGGAGTTACAAGTGGTTGTGAGGCACTCAGTATGGGTGCTGGGAGATGAACCCAGCTAGGTCCTCTGGAAGAGCAGCAAGGGCTTTTCTCTCCTTTTACAGAAAAGACTATCTGTGAAATGATAGCTTCACAATTTGCAATCAAGGAAGATTTAGATTTCAAAGGATGGACCAGAATCCTTTCTTTTACTTAACATACATCTGAGAGGTATGTGCCCAAGGGTTCCATGGCTGACAGTGATATTCCTAAAAATTAACAAAAAGGGAAGGACACTCCCCAGATTGAAGGGCTCATTTTTCTGCCAGGTTGCTGATCTTCATCCTCCTCTCTTTTTAAGCAAGTGGGTGTTATCTCCTTAAAATGTCTGTTGAAATGTAAACTTTCTTATCTTCACCAAGATAAGATTTACTGAAGACACAGACTTCAACCTGAGGGATTTTCATGAGATTCAAATGAGGGCTGCAGACTTCACCCTGAGAGGAAAGACATTAGAATTTTCAGAAGCAAAATATGCTGAAAGATTTATGATTGCATATACATGCACAAGCCTTCAGACTGCATGCCCAAGCATGACCAAAGAGCAGGTAATAACAGATCTTATTAATCGCTGTTTATTTAATTTAACATTATGCTGTCAGGGATGTTTTTCCTGCTGGAGAAAGCTTGCTTTGGTGGGTGGTTTAAAAAATGTCTGAACACACAAGAAGTATGTTCATAATAAGAGAAGATTATGAATGAAAATTCAGAAAGACATTAAATAACCTCCCCCCCAAATATCTTAGTCTTTGGTTTTCTATATTTATTTACCTAGAACTAGGAAAAGTTCTCATACCTCCAGGCTTGTCAAAAGCAAGAAAGATCAACTACCTCAGTACGAAGTAAATCTTTCATTTTTTTTTGTCTTTGTTTATTATTCCCCTAGAAGC
Organism: Meriones unguiculatus; assembly: GCF_030254825.1. Classification (NCBI taxonomy): domain Eukaryota; kingdom Metazoa; phylum Chordata; class Mammalia; order Rodentia; family Muridae; genus Meriones; species Meriones unguiculatus. The sequence goes on along the minus strand of NC_083355.1, from coordinate 9,848,636 downwards.
TTGCCATAACAAAATATTTTCTTCTTCTTTTAATGTATAATTAATGTTTTAAAAATTACATATTTGAATTAGAATTAAAATCAAGCTCCAGGAAGAAATGCTCAGAGCATAGTACACTGACTGCCATTAGTGATTTCTTATAGAAATAAAGATTCATCAATATTCAGCTGACCAGAAACATGACCTTGGAAACACACACTGTACATAGCATTTATGGTCACTTAGTGCTTTGATCAGATGACATACATACATACATCATAAAGAGAGACAAGCAGACAGGCAGAAAGGCAGACAGACAGACAGACAGACAGACTTTTCCCCTTGGCTAGTTTTACCTAAACTTGACAGGAGCTAGAACCATCTGAGAGGAGGAAACCTCAATGGAGATACTGTCTCCACCTGATTTGGCAGTCAACAAGCCTGCAGAGGACTTTCTTAATTAGGAATTAATGGGGGAGGGCCCATCTTATTGTGAATCGGCTACCCCGGGGATGGTGGCCCTGGGTCCTATACGAAGACTGAGCTAGCCATGGGAGCAAGCCAGTAAGCAGCACTCCTCCATGACCTCTGCAGACTCAGCTCCTGACTCCAGGTTTCTGTCCAGTTTGGTTTCCTGCCCTGACTTCCTTCAGTGAAGAACAGCGGTGTGAAAAGTCTAAGCCAAATAAACCCTTTTGGCCCAAGCTTGATTTTGGTATTTCATAACAAAAGACAGTCTGAGACACACATACAAACACACACACACATCTGTACAAACGTATAATACTGCATATGATATAATTCATTGATAATTTCATTTAACCTCATCATATCTTTGATATTTTATTAGAGATCAAAGGTCAATGACCATAAGAATATAGCATGTTATTCTGTGTTGTTGGTGCTATCTCTACTCTTATTATAAAAACTATGATAAACATTGTTGGGCTGAAAAATATCACCTTAGAGTTACCATTTCTGGGAAAAGGTTGATAGGCTGAGAGTTTTCATGAGTGAAGAACATAGATTATCCTTGTCTATGACTCAACTTTGACAGTGCAGTGTAAACCCCGTAAAAATGAGTTCAAGGAGCAAGGACTCAGTATCCAGCATTTACATGGTCCAAGGTTATGGTATTTTATGGAAGGCATGGTTAAGGAATCAACGTGTTGTAAATAGAGACCCAGAGTTTAAGAAAATGTTGCCAATGAAGTATAGAAGATGATTAAAGCAGTCCAAACAACTTGTAGACAACATAGGAAATACCCTAATTTGACTATATTTTTCCAGTGGAAATGACATATTAATGTTTACAACATTTTGAGTATTGTTTTCGTTGTAGGTGAGATTGTAAGATTGCAAATTCTGCATTGTATGCACGGTAGCTTTCAACTACTCTACTTTCAGCAGCTTCTCCTCAACAGCTATTCTTGATATACCTCTTTTCATGGTTTGCAGGAAAGATCCAGAATTATGGTTGTATAGGGAAGCCTGAAGGAAAAAAAAAAATTTAATCCAAGACTTGAATTTCAAAGATTAACTATGCTCAGGAGATGGAAAAACAATCAGGAGAGACACAGTACCAGCCTACGAAAAGACAGAAGAACCTAGAAAACTTACCATGAGGGAGAAACGGATGATGATTAACACATTGTATCTAACATATAAATGTCATTTCATTGAAGGAGTGGAACATAATATGTTTCTTGTCTGGCATTTGCAATTAAATTGTTCCCTTTTTAACGTTTATAAGCAGCAACTTGAACAGTTGTCTATATAAACAAGACATTCTGGAGTTTTATTCAGTGATTCCAATTCCTCAAACACTGCACAGTCATCTCCATGACTGGCAGTTCCTCCTAGGCAGCTGCCATCCTGGAAATAACCCTGAAGATGAACCCCCCACCCCACCATTCCTAAAGTTGTAATCACAATGGGACTCTTTCCCCACAGGATTGACTCATGCTGAAGAACCCTGGGGTGAGGATATTGACAGACTTATCATGTGGGAAATCGAGGAAGGTGCAAGCTGAGAAGATGAAATAGAAGATGATAATCCTGATATGTTAATCTTTGGTTTTGGATGCTCCAGGGCAGAAGTAGAGGACAGATATACATTGAGCTGGTCTTGAAATACTGTCAGGTACTATTGCAGAATGTAACAAGATAACATCGTCTGTTGCTGTGAGAGAAGTATCACAGTGCTGCAGCTCTCTGATGTGACTCTGGCAGATGAAACGGGGATGATTTGCAAGTGGAGACATTGCCTTCTCCTGCGGTTGCATCCCTACCTGGGTCACCACTAACTAATTCAGTCACTTCTATTGGATCGATGAAAACACAAGATGACAAACTATAGAGACTTTTATAAAAAATGCAACTGTGAAAGATGAAAATGACCTTGTCTTTCAGTCTGGGACAAAAATAAAAGTGGGCTTACTTTGAAAAGCCAATGAGTCTAAATGTGGAGTGAAAACACAAAGCAGCTAGATACAGAAATGAGTCAGCTCTTGGTAGCTGGTGGTAAGGAGTGGCCAATTTCATAAACAACATCTTAATCCCAGCAAAAGACAAATGGCTTGGGTTAGAGCTCAGCAAAGGCTTAATGCAGGTGAAGGATTCTTTGTTACATAGGGTTTAAGTTGTTCCCATCCAATCAGCTGAGGTCAGAGTCTCTAACTTCTACTGGTAAGTTTTATCTATTTGGGGGACTGTAATATTTTATGTTCCTCTGTGTCTCTGTATCTACTGACTGAAAATATTTTTAAATGAGAATATTATACAAACTTGGATGAGTCTCTCATGAGAGCTCCACTGACTTTAGCTTGGCCTGGCTGCCATACTGCTGTACTATAAACTGGGGTAGAGGTGGGCGATGAATCTACTAAATTACTTCTCTTACAGTCCTGGAAGCTAGAAATCTGATCAAGGCATTAGCATGGCCAGGTTGTATTGTGGGCCCTGTTCTATGCTTATGAAGTATCCCCTCCTCAGTTGTGCTCATATGCTTTACTTGGTACAATATAGCAGAGAGATAAATATCTGTCCTTTTGTCAATAAAACCCCTGCCCTACTTCCTAGGGTACAGAGCACAATGTCTATTTGGCTTATGCTTTAGGATAATAATCAATCTTTGAGGGAAGTCAAGGCAGAAACCAAAGTTGAATGCAACTTGCTGGCTCTCTAAGCTGGCTTTTATGCACACATTCCTAGGACGACCTGCCAAGGAATGATGTGGGCACAGTGTGTTGGGCCATTCTGCATCAATTAATCATTAAGATAATCTCCTGCAGGCCAATCCACTCTAGACAATTCATCCATAGAGACTTTCCTGCTTATGGCTCTAGCCAGTGTCAAGTTGACAATCAGGCATAACTAGGAAAACCACCACCTGTGTCTAAGAGTCTACCCTCATCATCCCATTTAACCTTAGCTACTCTATAGAAGTCCTGTCTCAAAATACAGGCTTACTAAAAACACAGAGCAGCATCTCAAGATATGAACTGGGGCAAGGGTCAGATGACAGGCACCATAGAAGCACTGGTGGACTTAATCTGCTGAGTTGGCATCTGAGGCCAGTTGGGGAACACAGATAATGGAGCATGTCATGTCGCATGCAAAATAGCTGGTGTAAGAGTTGCCTGAGGTCATTCAGCTATTCTTTGCAGAAAACAAATATAAAATTGGGGTGAGGGGGAGTGACACTGAAAAATCAGCACTTTCCAGAGCACTAGAAAATACCAAAGGCAAGGAAGGATTTCCAAATACTTCTTTAAAAACTGCTAATGATCAAAGAGCAGGCAACTGAGTTCCCCCCTGGTGATGCAGCCTTGCCAGGCCACAGAGGAAAGGATCCAGGCAGTCCTGAAAAGACTTGATAATCTAGGGTCCGATGGCAGGGAAGGAGAACTCCCCTTTCAGTGGTCTAGGGGAAGGGGATGGGGGAATAAGAGAGGGATGGTGGGATGGGGAGATGAGGGAGGGTGTTACAATTGGGATATAAAGTGAATAAATTGTAAAAAATAAAAATAAAAATAAGCCTGAAACTGCTAATGTAGGAAAGGGGAAAAGAAGTAAAGGGAAAAATGAGCTCGTGGGCTTTCTGCCTACCGTATGTCTATATTCACCTCCAGGAAAACTTTAACTGGCAGAGGCAGTCAACTAACTAGTTTGGGCTAGGTGGCAGAGTCAGGAGGAACTGAAAGAGGAGATTCTGAAAGCAAGTGAACCAACTGGTGAATGTCTAACCTGCTTCACCTTGGGGATGACTGATAAACCGAGGCACATATGGAGACACAAGAGAATCTGAGAAAAATCCAAAACCTGGGGCGCATCCCCTTCAAGAGTTCCGCAGCAGGCAGTGTGACAGTGCTACGTCTTTGGCTCCAGGAGTTTAGCTACTGTATAGAGAATGAGAACACTATGCAGGGAACCTTCTAGAAGAATGATAAATTAAAAACAAAATTGGCATAGACAGAAGTGGTTATGCACTATGAGAAACATTTGTAAAGTTTCAATGGGTGAGTGAAAGTGATAATCCAAAAACAGCTTTTAAATATTAAAATATGAAGTAAAGCAAACAACATGGTTAGAAAACAACAAAATATCACCTTTACAATGAAATCCATCAAAACTACATTAAATATGAATGGTTTAAATATTAATTAAACAGAAAAAATATGTACTGCTAGAAAAAAAAGTCAAGTGGACAGAAATTTTGTAAAATGACGGTGGTTATCATTACAGTATTAAGCATAGTGTTGATCCAGCAGTTGTCTGTCGAAGACAAAGGAACTTTTATATTGGTGCAGATGGAAATTTCATAGGATCTGAAAACACTGCAAATATTCACTGACTGCTGAATGAATTACATTGTCATCTAGGCGCACAGTGTGGGAGAATTTAGAATGGATGCATGCAACAGCACAGGTGGAGTTCAAAAACAGCACGGCACTGCAAAGAAACTTGACCCCGAAGGGCTACCTACTGTGTGAAACTCATGTTAGGACAAAACAATGGAGGTAGAAATGGAGAAAATGAGTTCCCAGGGCCAGCGCTGGTTGCAGACATTTACTGGCAAGAAACGAGTATAAGGGAAACTTTGAGAATGGGTCAAATATTCTAAAACTGAATTTGGCATTACATCCGGGACTGATTATTTCCTGAGATGTAAATAGCTAAAATGTAAATACATCCTTAAATGGAAGGCTTTTTTTTTTCTTGCCTTATGTAAAGTTAGCCATGTCTGTACCCCAGTCCTGGGGAGACTGAAACATATATATATATATATATATAAAATGTGTGTGTGTGTGTATATATGGCTGTAGACATGCATGTATGTATGTGTATCCTAAATCAAGAAACTGAATGGGGCCTGTTGAAAACAATAGCGATGCCAGTGTAGAGCTGAGTGGTAGCAATATCAGGTCACGCCAACGACTGGAAACAGTGGGCATAACTAATGGTGAACATTTCACATACATATATTCATGTCCTTTAGTCCTTTGCCCACGGAGACCTGGTGTTTGCTTTTAGACTTGGTAACCCAAGAATGAACTTGGCGCTGCCCATGAGTCTTCTCAGCACACAAATGACAAAGGTCAGCAGCTCTCAAGGCTCCACAAAGGAACTCTCCATCCGCCCCTACCAAAATCCATCCTGATGTGCACAGCTCCTTTAGTAAACCAGCCCATTGTGTTTTGACACTTCATTTTTGTGATCAGCAGGAAGGTCATGGAGAGGAAGCTGGCCTGGGCATCCTCCTGCCTAATCCACAGGCTTCTCCCTGGGAAATGCTTCATCAACACGTTCCGCTGTGGGCTTGTGCCATTTTGTTGTGTTTTGTTTTTAGACAGAACAATGCTTTCTCCCCACCCCTTTCTTTTTCGATTTTTGGTTTGGGTGCTGTATTGCCCGAGGACGAAAGGGAAATGTCTCCTATTGCTTGCTAAACATCTACCCTGTAGCCAGCCAAACCGCAGAGCTAATCTCAAATCGGGGAGTTAACTTCTCAAGGAAAGAGTCTTGTGGCTTACATTCCATTCAGACGGGGCATTGCAGGGTGCCATGCCTCTGTCTCTGACTTTCCTGAGGAGCCTTGAATAGAAAGACTCTCAGAGCAGATGGATGCTCTTGCAGAGCCAGGATGCTTCATTTGAGTTTCTTTCAAGGAGATGAAATGCCACCAGTTTGGATTCCTTTGTCTGTTCTGCTGAGTAGACTGGGGCTGGATCCTATGTTTTCAAGCACTACTTTTGATAGTCTTTCACTCTTTCTGTTTTACTTATGTTTTCCCTCAAAAGAACAGTTAGAAAGAGTGTAAAATCCAGAGGGGATGGAGGACACCAAGGAAACACAATTTAAACACCGAACACATGACTCACAGAGAGACTGTGATGGTCAGCACAGGACCTACACATATCTGCACCTGAAGGGGTTCCAGCGCTGAGAGTGAATGTGGACACACAGCCTCATCCCTCTCTCAGAAGCTTGTTCCAACTGATAAGCGCTTACAGTGAAAATTAGTTTTCTCCAAAGGAGACTCATAGGCCAACAAACCTCTCTCAGGGTTAGGCTCCAGGCCCAGCAGTAGACGGCCAATACAAAACGAATGCAACAGCGCCTTGAAGGTTGTTGTGTCAGGCCGTACTTTGGTTACAGCTTTGCTATGCAAATGTCTAACATATGTGGGGAATGTGGACAAGTGAAGGAGAGGAAACACAGATGGGGCTCAAAATAAGAAAAATAAGAAAGCAAGAGGGAAGCAGGGACAGAGAGAAACAGACAAAAGGAGGAAAGTGTAAGTAGGGACAGTGGACAAGAACTGTTTCCTCTGTTTTGATCATCTTGTTAAATCCCAATTATACCACAGAAAGACATTTTCGGCTGAGATGTCTGAAGTTTTAGCTGGAAACAAATCCTCAGAATTCTCATCTCTCTGTGTGTGTTTCATGTCACAGCTACTCTGTGTCTTGTTATAAATTACCCATTTATCTTCCTTTTTAGGTACTATAATCAACTTACAGGCTCAAGGAGGAATCATCTTGGTTCCTACCATTCTTGTAGCTGTATATCAGAAAGAGAGAGAGAGAGAGACTGCATGTTTGTCTGTGCACTGTGTACTACAGAGGCCAGAAGAGAGTATTGTGTCCCTCGGAATTGGAGTTACAGATAGTTGTAAGCTACCTGTTGTTGGTGCTGGGAATCAAACTCTGATCCTTGGGAAAGAGCAATGCCACTTTTAATCGCTATGACATCTCCAGACCCTGTATATCGGCTTTAGTCATTTATCTTTTTGGAAATTCAAGGTCTATGGAGAAAAGTAATGTTTTACTATCTCCTTTTAAATGTCAAATACATTCCTCAGGATTAATTGTCCTACAGTCAGTCTTACTGGCAAATATGCACCACTTACTCAGGCTAAAGCTTGAACACCAGCATAAAACATCATCTTTCCTTCTTTGCACGATCTTTGCATTTAACCAGGGGAAATTAATTCCTCATATCCTTTTGGATCAGAGGTTCTCAGTCTGTGAGTCATGATCCCTTTGGGGGTCAAGCAATCCTTTCACAGGGGTCTCCTAAGACCCCCCTGCATATCAGATATTTACAGTATGACTAACAGTAACAAAATTACAGTTGTGAATAGCAATGAACATAATTTTATGGTTGGGGGTCACCACAACATGTGGAACTGTATTAAAAGGTGGCAGCTTTAGAAAGGTTGGGAACCACTGTCTTAGGTGATCATTTCCGTTCAGGTCAACAGATGCCACTGACAGCTCCCTACCCTGCAGCCTTTGTCACTCCTCCCCAGTTCATAGAAGTAGCAAAATTACAGTTATGAAGTAGCAACAAATACAATTTTAGCCAGGCACGGTGGCGCACACCTGATACCCAGCACTTGGGGAAGCAGAGGCAGGTGGATCTCTGTGAGTTCAAGGCCAGCCTGGTCTACAAAGCGAGACCGGGACAGCCAGGGCTACACAGAGAAACCCTGTCTCAAACAAAACAAAACAAAACAAAACAAAACAAAACAAAACAACACAAATAGAATTTTATGGTTGAGGGGATCACCACATTGTGAGGAAGTATATTAAAAGTTGTAGCTTAGAAGAGTTGAGAAGCACTGTTTTGGGTTCTATCTTGACTTTTCATATCTATAAGTACCCTTTATGTTGTCTTTGTTCTTCCCACCTGCTTTTCTCTTTTTATGTAAATGCAATTGCATATATACATGTCTATGTCAGATATGTATTTGTCTGTATCCCAGGAGAGGGCCTCAGATCTCATGACAGATGGTTGTGATCCAAATGTGTGTGCTGGGAATTGAACTCAGGACCATTTGGATAAGCAGTCAGTGCTCTTATCAACCAAGCCACCTCTTCAGCCCCCTTCTTTTTAATCTGGAACTTAACCAGCATATCCCTACCCCAACTCAAAACTTGGGTGCAATGTAACTATTCTAGAACTTCTCACAGCTAATTTGTCTACTCACTTTGTCTTAAGGATTCCTACTTTAGCATCTTAACATCCACTTATAGGTTTTTGCATTGTATTCCATGGTTATAATGATTTAGTTTTTTTCTCCAGAAGAGACAAAGTTATGTTTTATTTAATCTTGAGTGTCTAGACCCTAGCATCATAGAAGGGCAACAGCAGGGTCTTAGTAAATATTTTTTCTTACTGCATCTAAATTGAGAATTAAAATTCAAATGTACAAAACATTTTCTTAGTTTAAATTTTTCTGTGACATGTTTTCTTAAATCTCTTTCCAGATCAAAATCAAACTTTACTGAATTCTGGACTCACATTTGACTAAACTGGCTCTCCTGTCAATTATAAGACTGGAGATAAGTGTTCATATATCACATAGCTCTGCTAACCAAAGTTTGCCAAGACCATATTGTTCTTTATTTTAGAATTACTGTCCAATCTCAATAATTGATAATAAAGCTTCTAGAGATGTTATTCTGATTACAGATTCTATATTTTAACACATCTGCAAGGCTTTCAGCCAGCACCTTTGTTGGTACTCTGGATGACCCAGAAGAAGAAAGACAACTCCATGCCCATCCTGATTCTTGAAAACCTGTCTTCTCAGCTAAACACGCTTCAGAACTGGCCAATAATGCAGTGATAATGGGCACTCAGAATAAGGAGCTTATCGTAAACAATCACCCAGGAAGTGAAGCAGAGCCGAACGATGCACTGGGCAAGCAAGCTAGAACTTGGGTTATACTTGACTCCTGACTCATTCCTTGGCATCAGCACTTATATGAATCTTTGCCTCTCTTTAACCTTAGCCGAAGCCACAGACATTGTCTGATCTTGCTGGCACCTGCGTTGCACTCAGAATGATGAATGCAGAAGCTTTGGCAAGGTATTTAGTCACAGCACCTATGATCTGAAACAGACCCAAGGGACATCCGTAAATCAACTTCATACCAGCTAGCAGCCACAGCACCTAGCATCCATTGCTGTGCCTCTAAACTCAAAAGCTTTCTGCCCAATGAAATGGTGCTGGAAAAGACACGAGAACCTGGGGCATACACTAAAGACACTTAAAAAACATTCTACAAACATCTTTATTATTTTGTTGTTCGCTTTGGTGGTGGTGGTTATCAAAAAGACAAAACTGTACGCAGTGTCTGTGATTTCTACCTCATAGCATGGTCTTCTTGATAAGGCCCTTAATAATGAATCAGTCAGCAAAAATTGGTCTGCACTGGAGGAACATTCAAAAAGAAAATCTATATTTTTTATCTCCTTGTTAAAAATAATTGATTTTTCTTTTATATATGTGAAATTTTGAGTGTGTCTGTGCATGTGTGTGTGTATTCACCACGTGTGTGTGTGTGTGTGTGTGTGTGTGTATTCACCACATGCATGCCTATTAAACAGAGAGACCAGAAGAGGACAACAGATCTCCTGGAACTGTAGTTAAAGATGGTTGTGAGCTGTCATGTATGTGGAGGGACCCAAACCTGGGTTCTCAGAAAGAGCTCATCTTTAATGATGAGCCAGCCCCTCACCCTCAGAAGCTAGCTCATAAGGAAACATTACACAAGCTCTACCTCATCTTTGTCCATATTGGGCCAAAATCTAGTTTGACGAGATTGAGAGATCAGGGTGAGTTGTGCCAGTGGTACTACTGACTGCCTATCTGCACCTGCTCAAGGACTGGGTTGGGCTCTTCTGGGGACTCCTCTTGTTTATGAATTCCGTGTCCTCGGAGGCCAGAGTCAGCCTGCCTGCAGGGAGCCGGAATCCTCTGCTGGTAATCCTCCTTCACGTCTACGTAAGGAGCGTATCTAGGTTCGGTAGTGCAGATCCAGTCAGCCTCTGGTTTAAATTGGAAAATAGAGGTGAGGTAATAGCTCCTCAGTAAAGGGATTTACTTGCAAGAATGAGGACCTGGGTTTTGCACCCCTCCCCCAGAACTCACATAAAAACAAACAAACAAATAAGCAAAAAAACATATTTGTAATCTTACCAATGAGGAAGCTGAGGCAGGCAGAACCCGGAGGATAGCAAGTCAACATAGACTACTTAGTGAATGCAACACCAAAGAGAGACCCTGACTCAAAAACCCTCAGGGGGAGCATGAAGGGAGTCTGAGAAACAACAGCCAAGGCTGTCCCCTGAGGTCCACACACGTGTTCATGTGCACTGCATGTCCCTGAGTACATACACTCACACATACACACACATACACTCACATTAAGATAACACAACACTGTAGTTTGCTGTTTAGTGTCTCTGTGTATTTTGCACAGCTCCCTTTGGTGACTTTTATTAATGAGTGTGCTTATCTGCCATTCACCCCGCTTTTTGGCACCCTGCGACGATACAGTGACAACCTTCCTTCAGTGTACTGCTATGAAGCAGTGTGTAATCCCCTGGACAGTCACAAGACATGGCGTCAAGACATGCCTTCTCATTATTCCTCTTCTTGTTTCCTCGGATCTAACAGAGGGCTCAGGCTTACACTCAGAAGCAAGCATTCCTGTATTTGGGGAAACAGCTATATGTTGAGCGCTTCCCAGGAATCAGCTTCTTAGTTTTGTGATGCTATTTCGTACATGTCTTGAATTATATGCTCTTACAGCTCCTCTGGGTGTGGATGTGACATCCAGTATAAATTCATGGGAGTTCAGGTAGAGAAGGGTCAGTCACTGTGGGAGGAAGGTTGGGAGAGAGAGGAAGTCTGTGGTGACCACGCCAAGACTCATCCACTGTCTGGAGAGTACCCCGACTGGAGCAAGTCTTCCCAGCTAAGGTTCACCAAATCCTTTGCCTACAAGGTTCATACTTTCCTTTAATATGTCAATAACAGAAGACTAAAGCTACACCCTACCTGACCTAAATTCATTTCAGGGTGTTTAAAAGTACTTCTGAGTAGACCTATAAACTATAAATAATTCCATGCTCATATGTAATTGATTCCAAGGAAATCTCCCTTTTCCATTATTGAACGAAATCACCGATATCACGGTTGGAAGTGTTTATGTTTTTTATTATTTCAGTGAGGTGGTCAGTGGACAGTTGAGGACATGCCAATCTGCCAGAGTTCTAGAACTCTGGGTTTCTAATGCACAGTGAAGGGATGCCAGCAGCCTAAGCAAGCATGTGGAGCTAGGGTGGCCGTCATTGTCCCTGGTGCTGAGATACTGGGTTCATTCCTAGCCCCTCACAGAATCAACAAAGGAAAGAGGTCTGTCAGCAGCACTTTGAACCAGTTAGTAGCATAAAGAAGACCTAGGCCCCCTGCTCAGATGTGGAGGACAGGCAGCTCAGTCTCCATGTGGGTTCCCTCATACAGGGACTAGGACTGTCTCTCACGTGGACTCTGGTGCTTGTTCCTCCATCATTTTCTCTCCCATGTGGGGTCACCATGCCTGGCCGTAGAGGAAGAGGATGCAGACAGTCTTGAAGAGAATTGATAGTCTGGCCAGTCGCTAAGGGAGGAGGGCTCCCCCTTTCTGAGGATTAGGGGAGTTGGGTAGGGGAGAAGAGAGGGGAGGCTACAATCACATATAAAGTGAATAAACAATTTTTTAAAAAAAGAAAAAGGAAAAAAAAGGGTGAAAAACAGAATTGCATTGGTTCCTTTCTTCACTAAGACTCCAATGCTCTCAGAAGTCAAGTCTTGGGACTCTTCATCACAGTCCTAATGGTTAGCCTAGCAGGTTATCAGCCTGAACCCTGGGGGTCGGCTGACCATCACTGGGGCTCTGGCCTGTCTAGGATTGGAGTTCACCAGGAAAGGCTGTGGTGATGGGAAACTACTGAGACTGATGCTTTTGTGAGGTATTATGAGATCTTGTGAAGGGAGATGCCAACCTTAAACTCAGACTATTTCGGGGAAGCTGGTTACCGCATTTACATATGCAATTCTGAGGAGGGAGGAGACCCGGTTGAAAGAGGTCTTTCCTAAATTCCTTGGGAAATGTTAGAGAGCAAATGCAGCATAACGTCAGAACGCACAGCACAGGGAGGGGTGCTAGTGAAATCTTCACCCGGAGCAGCCGGGAGTACTCACTGGGAGACTCGGACGTTGTAAGCACATGAGGGCGACTGGTGGCCTTTTTAATGTGCATGCTGGGCATCAAGTTTATGTCTTTATGCCAAGAGTGGACATTTCATGATTGAGCTACCTCACCAGCTTTGTGTGCATGCTTGGTGAATGCATTCTAAACAGGAATCATCGGTTTGTCCCTGGGTATGGGTACCACATTGACGGGTTAGGTTATGGTGATGCTCAATAAACCAGGCCACCACACCATTAAGGGCCTAGATCAGGAAGAGAGGCACAGTGTAGCCTACCTTGAAGAAGCTAAGAACATGCTTGGAAGTCAATGAGATCACCCTCGTGGATTCCTGGAAAGAACTGCAGAGAATTCGCTGGAGATTTGGATAGAGCTTTGCAGAGGACCACAGGTTGCAAATACGTAGGAGGGCATACATGACTTTTATGTAAATGTGACCCAACTCATATCCCTAGGCTGGTGTGGTCTGAAGAAACAAAGGTTACATAATCTCTTCTGGCTGCCAAAGCCTTAGCCATTGTTTCCTTCAGTAGTCCTCTAGAAAGAGCCACATGAACTTGTTGACAGTAAATACAGTGAAAACATTATATTGAAGGGGGCTGAAGAGATGCCTTAGTGAGTAAAGGTATTTGCTGCTAAGGCTGAGGTTCTGAGTTCAATTCACACAATCTATGTACTGGAAGGAGAGAGATGACTTCTGAAAGTTGTCCTCTGAATGCAACACTCACCATGCAAGTGGTCACACATACACACACACACACACACACACACACACACACACACACACACTGGTAAAATTAAAATTTGAATAATGTTTAAGGGCTCACATGCAATTAAGTTGGTAGAAAGGGTGCCTAGCATCCACAAAGCATTCAAGCCCCAGTATCTCATAATTAGGCATGGTGGTATCCACCTGTAATCTCTACATTACAAAACTGGAAGCAGGAGACTCAGGAACTCAAAGCCAGCCTTGGCCACATAAGTAGTTCAAGGCCAGCCTAGGATATATGAGACCCTATATCAGAAGAAAAGAATGTCTAAAGATTACTGGTTACCTTTTATGTCTGTGTTTAAAAAAATGCTCTAGGAATCTATTACAGACTACCAACACTCCTGATGCTGGAATTTCTTTACAGTGCTTGCTACTGACTTGTAAAAATACACAGAAATACATAGTGTATGCCTCTACTCGTGCTTACACATTAAAATGTACATACAGCCCTGCATGCACACATCCATATTCATATGTATAGCACATACATCATGCATATATAAACATATATTTACTTAATTTGAGTGTGTGTGCATTTGTCCTAAAAGCATAATTAATTTGTTGAAAAAAAAATCTAGTACATTAATGTGGAGATACTTAATACAAACTCTCAACTTTGAGGTGAATCAGAAACATAAAGAAGTTAGATGAAGCAAAATCCAGCTCAGCTGTTCTCTTTAACTCTTTGCACAGGTGTAATTTGATGAAGGAGCACAGGAGGAGCCCAGTGTCCTGCTTTATCCTGCCTTTAAGGTAGATAGATCATCTTGAGCCATAGCACAAGTCCTTTTATCTGCAGCATGAGGAAGCTTCGAGAAGATCACTGCTGAAACCCCTGAAGACCCCAGCTCGTGAGGGTCCAGGGTGTCTGGCTCTGCTTGCTGTAGGGAAAAGCAGCACACAGTTTGAACTGGACAGACACGAGCATAGATGTCATCCTTAGGAGCTAGAGTAAGCCTTAGCTGCTCAGATGCAGGATGGAAATCTTATTATTTTCTAGAGTTTTCAGACATATTTCATGACATAATACATGCTAAGTCCCAGCATAAGCCACAGAATATTTTATAAATTTATAAGCACAAATGGAATTTATTTTAGTTTTGTTCTCCCAATTCATTGTTGTAGTGAGAATTTTGGTTTCTTTAAAATGCCAGTTAAATTATGTGAATGTATTTTTGTTTTAATCCCAGGGGAGGGATATGAGGCTGCTTTAGATTGCCCTTAGACATTATCTATAATTGTTTTGGGGTCTAGGAGAGACATGGTTTATGCCAGCTGCAGATAGCTTAATTCTGGGAACTCTGGAGACCTTATAAGTGGGAGAGCTCTGAGAGGGCCTGTGGCTGCTGCTGCTGGTCCCTACTGCTGCATTTGCTGCTGCTGCTTTGCTGGTTTGCTGGATATTCTGAAAAAGAAGACAGGACTTGTTCCTAGGTACCCGATGCCCCTAATCAGCAGGAAGAGGTCTAAAGAGGCCTATGCCCCTTTTTCTTTTTTTTCCCTCCTACCTAGTGTTAGGGGCTTGGAAGGGATTAGAGTGGAATAAGGATTGGAAGGATGGTAGAATAAGAACCCAACAAAGTAGCCCCAAAGGCATGCTTCCACATTATCTTATAAAAAAAAGAGTCTAGGAATACTATCATACAAGGGAATCAGCAATATAGTCAGTGCCTCATACTCACTTATAAGCATTTTCAGGCCATGAGGGGAGTTCTTGACTGATGTTCATACCTAAGAATGATGTCTTCCAAAGAGGTATTCCTATTTAAGGATGAAGCTTAATCAGGGCCTATTGAAGAAATATTATGTGAAGAAAAGGAAAGTTTAAGAAGTTATCTCACACAATATCACTGAAGGAAACAGGATAGGTTGAGGAGAGGTGAAGGTTGGAAAGGAAAAGCCATAATTATGCCTGGTGTTTGGCAGGTCACTCTATCAAACAGAGACAGTCTGGTGTGTTTGGTGCCACCAAGAGTCAGGCTAGAGTCAAGATACAGAGTTGACATAAGAGCAGAAATTCAGGCTAGAATCAAGACACAGCTGACCTAGGAGCATATTTCAGTTCAAACTGAAATAAGTGTCAAGTCAGCCTGACAGGTCTAGTATTGATGGGACGGCCTCCTGCCTAGGCTACTTCCCCATTGCTGTTGTCCTCAAAAAGTCGATGACCTTTCATTAGCATTGTTTAAAAAGAATCTCACACTGGATTAGAGGTTGAAGTACATGATATTTAGATTTCCTTGTAACCTTGAGACTCTAATTCCAAGAAGGAAGTGGGTTAACAAGGATTACATTCTGAAAACCAGTTTCATCAGAACTGCTATGTTATGACCTGAAATGATAAAGCCTATGTTTTTTCCTCCCACAAACAATAAGACAGCCTTCTTCCCAGCTCAAGAATTTCCCCTGAGGAATTCTCCGATGTTGGCACCTTTTGAAATCGTGCTTTGGCAACATGAAAGGGCCTGAAGCAAATGTATCTAGACCCCAACTGGTTTGGTTCCTCCCACGCCCCACCTCATACGTTTTCTTTAGCCGGTACATACTATGTGACCTGATGAATTATTTGGGATCACTGTATATTTACCAGATTTCTAACTCACTTAAAAATTAATAAAAATAATTGTTTGATGATTTCATATATATAATCCATTCTGGATTGGCTCACCCCTAACCTCTCTCATTTCCTTCACAACTATGTCAAACTCATATCCTTCGTGTGAATTCCTTCCCAATGTTCATTTATTTCTTCTGTTTTCCTTTGTTTTTTGTTCCATGAGTTGGAAAGTTTAGCCAGGGTCATCCATGTGACCATGAATAGGAAACTACCCATTGCAAGCTGTGGTCTCAGTGATATGTACACAACTAAGGACACGGACTTCCCCTGCCCTAGCGTCTACCGACTCAGATAGTTCCTGAAGAAGAGGGTGGGTTCCTTGAGGCCCTCTCCTATCCATAACTGACTACTGACAACCCTGTGCAAGCCCAGTGCAGACAGCCCAGCCAAGGCTGCTTTTTTCATCTTTCTTCTCTTATCTCCTATTTTACACTGCTGAAGTGCTTGCCTAGCACAGCTAGGCAAGTTATGCAGTTATTATTCAAATATAGTTGTTTTTGGCTCTGGCTTCAACCACAGATTTGGAGTTGTGTTTTATTGTTTTGTCTTTAATAATGACAGAGGAATTTGGGGGACAGGGATCCTTAGACCACGAAGTATGCTTCTTTGCTTTCTTACCGTGGATAAATACATAAGCATTTGAAGAAAAATTACCCTGCCTCCAAGAAGTGCAGCGATAATGATGGAACAGAGATTTTGGGGAAAGTCTAACCAATAATTGGACCAACCTGAGAAACATCCTGTAGGCTTAGATTTTTCACCAAACCTACATTATTTAGGGCTCTTAAACACCTTTACCTCCCTTCCTCCTCTCACCCCCAACTTTTGATAGGAGATTAGTAGGAAAAAGGGATATAGACATCTTTTATCTACTTCTGCTGATTAGGGTCAATGGGATTACAAAACTCAGTCATCAGGATACCAACAGCCCATTCAGAAGGCCAACACCAAGCAGTAACACAAAGTCAGTGAAAGCCATAAGACTCATTTGGATTATCCCTGAGAAGTTCTTTGCAATGTTTCTCTCAGTGAAGTCAAGTGTCAAAGCACAAAGATCAGCACAGCAATGTTGATCCAAAAAGTGATGTTTTGCTGCGAGTGGGCTCTATATGTCTCCTCCCCTCAGAGTCCACCCACAGATGTTCTCAGCTGGCCAAAGTCACTCCTCTCTAACATGAGAGCTCACAGCAAAACATCATGTGCCCAGCTTACAGTAAAACATCACATGGCAAAACTCAGTCTTCAAAGAAACCAGAAACTTCCACTTCACCACTCCATGGGAGACAGCCAGCCCCTGATACTAATAATAATACTCTTCGATGCTTATAGGCAGGAGCCTAACTTGATTGTAGTCCAGCCAGCAGAGGATCAGGACGGATGCTGAGAGTTGCAGCTAAGCATGGGGCAAAGCACCGGAGGTCCTGTGGAAGTGTTGGGGGAAAGATGAAAGGACCTGGAGGGGACAGTAACCTCACAAGAAGATCAACAGAAACAACTCATCCAGTCTCATGGAGGCTTTCAGAGGCTGAGACATCAACTAGGGAGCATGCATGATCTGGACCCAGACCCCCTGCACACATGTAGCTGATGGGCTGCTTGGTCTTCATATGGGTTGTTTGGTGAGTGAAGGTGTGTGGTGGGGGGGAGCTGTTTCTAACATGGACTCTATTATCTGCTTAGTATAACATTCCCCTGGCAGGGCTGCCTTGTCTGGCTTCAGGGGATGAAGATATGCTCATTCCTGATGTGACTTGATGTGCTGGGGGAAGGTTGAAGGAGGACTCTCCTTTTCTGGGGGAAAATGGAAAGAGAGGAGAGGAGGGAGGGGGAACCCTTGGGATGTAAAATACATTAAAAAATAAAATGAAAATTATTTAAAAATAAGCATTTGGAGGAAATCTAAAGCTCATAATTAGACCAGAGATAGAGTCTTTTGCTCAAGGACCAGCTTTGCTTTGTCAGTGTAGGTCTATACTGTGATTACTGCAATTACCTTATTTTACTATTGGTCAGCACCTCTGGGTGTTCATACCCTTTAAAATCCTCTCTCCTTTTAGTGTGGTTTGCCTTATCTTCACTTCTTGTGGGCTGCATCTTAGGACTTGTTCCTAATGAGCAGAATATGGTAAGAGAGATGCCACATGCTTCTGTGATTATGTTAATAAGGTATGCAGAATCACTGTCCTGGTTTCATTTCTGTTGCTGTGATAAAATATTCTGAGAAAAATAACTTGTGCAGAAAGGCTTTATTTGTCTTATATTTTCATGTTATGGTCTGCCATAGCAGGAAAATCATAGTGACAGGAACTTGAAGCAGTTAGTCATACCATATCCACAGCAAGACAGATGTATGCTTGCTTCCTTGTGCTCAGTTCAGAACCATCATGCCTAGGGAATGGAGCCTCCCAAAGTGGACTGTATCAATCACATCAATTAACTTTTAGGACATCTATCACAGACATGCCCACAGGCCAACCCAATATAGACCATTCATCACTCTTCCTAGACTCTTCCCAGACAATTCTAGGTTGTATTAGGTTGGCAGTTAAAGCTAACCTTTATGGTACCTTTTCTTTCTGTCTTGTCTTGTCTTCCCCCCCCCCCCCCCCCCGGCTATGCTAAAATAGCTGGCAAGTTTCAGAGTTTCTCAGAGTACAGAACTGGAGCAGGACCCTGTCAAAAGCCAGAAGAAGGACAAGGAAGATAACTGAGTTTGCAAATGCTGGCTTTGCAAACAGGAGGATCTTAACAGCATCTTTCTCTTTGGTTGTTATTTTTACATACATATGTCTGCATGTGTGTGGGGCAAAGATATTTGCTGGGTCTGGTTTTGTTGGTGGTATGTACATGGACTCAAGGCTGACCACTCTGCATTGGACAACAAGTAAGAAGACTTATCCCTGGGAGAAGTTAACTTTGCTTCTCCCAGAAGTCATCTGTCTATAATCTGGGATTTATTCTCCAGTCGATATCATATTATGCTTAGTTCCCAGTGTCATGCTTGAGTTGATTCCAACTACACAAAATTCTTCATTGGTTTGATTATTTTCTAAATTTTTGATGATCTACATGCTGGAAATATTAAATGTGTGTTTTAATAGTGTGGTTTTATTTATTCTTTTCAAAAAAAGACGGAAACTAAAGTTAAAAATCTGTAGACATGTTGAAAATACTAGCTTTTTCTTTGACATATTTACTTGATCCCAAAACTTTGTTTTTTTATATCCAGCACTTGAGCATCCTTAGGGGAAAAGAGCAGAATGAAACTCTTCCCATCTGTCTAATCACTATAGACAATTCTGTAATACACAGGTTACTAGAACAGTAAACCTTAAACTGCTGGTAAATTACATACTGTAACAAAAAAAATAAAGTCTTCTGTAATCACTCATTTAGCAAATATTCATTTAATGTGAGTCCCTGATTTCGATATTACAAACCAATCTTGGTCCTTGTTAATTGCGAATTAAAAATTAAGGAGGAAAGTCACAAAAAGCCATGGACGCTTGGTAGAAGCCATTTTTAAGTAATAGGGTAGAATCTTTGCACACGTCCTCCCAGCCCTTCGCACTGTTTTGCACATGACTCACTGTGTGCACATGACTCACTGTGTGCACATGACTCACTGTGTGCATTCTCAGTCTCTCCTCCCAGGCTTATAGCAACTTGACCCTCACACGCTCAGGGAGTCTAAATGAGTATCAGGCTCTCAGCATGTCTTCACATGACATGTGAAGATCCAAAGACAACAAGTTCACAAGGTTTACTTGATAGAAATGGAATCTTCTGTTTTGTTTTGTTTTTTAATTAAAAAAAAAAAAACCTTCAGAAAGAAATGAAAATAAGAAACCTGCATTTTTTTTTTTTTTTTTAAAAAGACAAATCTGCAGAGGTTGGGAATGTATTCTATACAGAGCATTTGCAGAGCAGGCACAAAGTCCTGACTTAATTGTCAGTACCGCAAAACATTGGGCTATTGGGACATGTCTGTAATGCTAGCACTCAGGAGATGGGAGCAGGAGGATCAGAAGTTCAAGGTCATGCTCAGCTTCTAGTGAGTTCCAGGCAAGCCTCAGAGGCATGAGACCTGGTTTCAAAATCTGAATGTGTGAATGAATGAGTAATTAAAAAACAAAACGAAACAAAAACAAAAGCATTAGTCTATCAATAATGTCTCCGTGTACTACGAAAGCCTCAGTTAGCCAGGAGGCAACTGTGAAGTGTAGCCATTCAATTTAGGACATAGGTTTTCAAACACAGTGCTCACACTTGTAAACTGCAGGGAGGATGTTTTTAAGAGGTAAAATAAAAATGCAACTAAGGGATATGCTTGACCCTAAACAGAACATTTGTGCGACATCATATAACTTGAGATTTGAAAGGGCTGGGAGGTGGCTCAGCTGGTAGAGTGCCTGTTGAGCAATCACGAGGATACATGTAGGTGCTAGTTACTCAAATGCTACTTCATTTGGGGATTCCTTAAAACTTATACCTCCCTTCCAACCTTCCAACCATAGGTAGGGAAAGAAGATTGTAAGGGAAAGGGGATGTAGCCCTCTTTACTTCTTCCTGCTGGGTAGGGTCTTAGATTCTTTTGGGGGCAATACCAATGTCTGTGGTCATGAAATGCAGAAACCCAGGTAACCAGTAAACTAGCAAACCATTTAGCCAGCAAGCCAGTAAGCCAGCAAGCTGTCCTTTCCTGCCTCCTCCAAGCTGCAGAACTTTTTTCCTCTGGGCTATCCTATTTATACCCCTCAATGTCCTCCAAATTAAACTAATTCCAGCTGGCAAAGACCATGCTTCCTCCACATGAGACAATAAACAGGTGTGGGTAAGCTGAAATCCCCCCACTTGGATTATAACAAAAACATGTTTACATATCATGAAACAAAACACGCGCAACAGATGCGAGTTCAAATCCAGAGCACCCACAGTGAAATTCCCACGTGGATGTGCACACTTAGAAACCCAGCCTGATGTGGGAATGAAACCAGAGGGTCCTTCAGGGCTCGCTGCCCAGCTAATGCATGATCTGTGTTCTGTAAGTGCAACGAGAGACTGTGTATTGAGATAGATAGATAGATAGATAGATAGATAGACAGACAGACAGACAGACAGACAGACAGACAGACAGACAGACAGACAGATAAAAAATTCAAAGGTGACTGGGGAAGGCAGGGCATATAGTCGCCTCTGTCCTCTACACGCATTCACACAGCACTTATAGGCACAAACATGTATACGCATATCTCCACTCTCCCACATTCATAAGCTCAAATTTACATTTCAAGGACACAGAAGTTTTAAGTGATGAAGCTAGATTTTTTTTTTTTTAATAAACAAGAAAAAACTCAAGGGTACCTTCTTCTGTGGCTAACCCACACTGTAGCAGGGACAGACACAAGGGTCTCGCCAGATTGTTCTCTTCCTCAGATGTAAATGAAGAGTAAAGCACTTTCGGAAACTAGCAATACACTCTGGGTTTTTATTTCATTGACATTTGTTTTTATTTTCCACAGACTCATGACCCAAGCTGGGGCATCCTTAAATAATTGAAATGCTAACCCAGAGAAAAGCATGAAATTCTAATAAAATCTGAATGCAAACTTCTCCCAGATCGGTTCTTCCAGCCAGTCCCTGATGGTCAGGCTCTTGCCTCTGGAACTGGTGTGAAAGCCACCCAGTGAGGGGGTGGGGGCACTCTACAGAGTTCACTGTGGGCACTTAGAACCTGCCACCAAATGTAGGTTTTGACTTTGTGCCCAGCACAGCTTTGAAAGCTTGGCCACAAGGTCCTAAATGCTAACTGAGTGTTCTCTCAATATTTCTCCCTAAAGCAGAGGAAGAAAAAAAAAAATTTGAAAAACAGAACCAGGAGCAGGAGAAAATGCGTGTCATTTTGTTAGCTGGAAAACTGAAAAATTCTGGGTGCATTTTTAGACAATTATCAATCCTCTGCATGAAATCGATCTCCTTTCATTAGAGAATTGACAAACAACACATTTTTTTTGTGTGTGTGTTTCTCCTTAAAAACATCATTTTCTTTTCATCTCATACCCTGCCATCCACTCTATAAAGAGACGCGTGTATTTTCTTCAGTGGTATTTGCCAAAAGGCTTTGTTTTCAAAACCATTTTCATTGTGTCAGAGTCCATGGCAGCTTTGCCTCTGATGACAAGTAAGCTTAATGTCTAATCAAGAAGCTCTGATAACGGATAATAATATATATCTTTCAGGTGGTGGTCAAAGGCAAATAGGATATTTAGGCTCTTGTCCAGGAGTTCATGGTCTTTATGAAGAGGCAAAGTGAAGTAGAAGGTACAATGGAGACACGGAGACAATCAGGGTTTACACTAAAGCCACGTGGAATAAGCTTTTTGATTTCATGGAATTGATACCCTATGGAACTGTGTTGGACAGTTTGACAAAAGCTAAAGTCATCAGAAAGAGGGAACCTCAATTAAGAAAATGCCTCCTTAAGGTCAGGCTTTAGGCAAGCCTGTAGGGAATTTTCTTAATTAGTGATTAATAAGTGAAGGGGCAGTCCGTTGTGGGTGGTACCTGGGCGGGTAGTCCTGATTGATGAAAGAAAGCATAATCAGCAACCCCTGAGGAGCAAGCCAGCAGGCATCACCCATCCACGGCCTCTGCGTTGGCACCTGCATTCAGATTCCTGTTTGAGTTTCTGTCCCGACTTCCTTCAGTGATGGACTAGGATGTGAAAGTGAAAGCTGAATAAACCCTTTCCTGCCAACTTGCTTTTGCTGATGATCTTTCACCACAGCGAAACAAACATAGTTAGGGAGCTAAGATAGTAACATAACAATTTATTCAATGCAAGCCAGAATGTTTTCTCACAGTGTTTTGTCTTACCTTCTATATATTATTTCACCAGCTCCTCTTGTCAGGTATTTTGTCTTAGCGACGAGAATAATAACCAGTGCAACCTGAAAACTGTGCACAAACATATAGGAAATTATTCCAGCACGCTATGCTCTCAGTTTGCTTGCTTCTCCACTCAGGTGTACTTGAGCTTCTCCACTGTTTCAAAAGATTACTGTCTTGAGGAGTAAAGTATTTGTGGGTTTGCTGTAAGATTCACAGTGTGTAAAAATTATGTGGTATTTTATGACACTAGCACATATTTTTAAAAGCTCAGCTGGAGAAACAAGGTCATTGTCATTATCCAAAACACTGTTCAATTTCCATTCACCCAGCTACACTGGGACCTCTGTTGGAAGCAGAGAACCCAGAAATAGGAAAGATAGTGTTTTATGAAGTAAAGAAGAGAAGTAGGGGAGAGATTCTGAGAGGGAAATGTCAACAGGCTTGTCAGTCTCTCCCAACAGCATCTTCCCTGTAGGGGAATGGGAGTGTTGCAGAAAGTGGCCTATTTTGGTGGTGGTCCTGCTGCTTGTGTCTGTGGTGTGTTGGGCAAAGGTAGGAACTCCATCCATCTCTGATGCTACCCTGGGAGGCAGCTGGATGTCAAGGGGGGGGGCGCTTTCCGAGGACGAAAGTAATGATGATATCAGCATGCGTTGTCTTTCACAGTGCCATCTCCAGTGGACAACTCCAGGTCTGCCCCTTTTGTAGCAGTAATATGACGGAGCGAGCAGAGGAGATGACTACTGAGTGGCCCCTAGGACTGACAATTTCCCAACACTGTAACAGGTAGACTGTAAGATCTCCTGCCTTTGAGTCATCTTGTAGACTCTCTATGGAAGGTTGTTCACATCTCTGGAAGATATGATAATGACTGAGTAGCTAGATAAAATCTAGGTGAGAGTCCTGCTCATTCCACTCAGAAGCTCTGTAAAGAGACCCGTCCCCCTACTGAGCTCTCCAGGTGAGCTGCAGAGATGTGGATGTGGAGCTCTGTGGTCTGGGGAAAAAAAAACTGTCCCCAATTCTTGAACTTTCCTAAAATATAAGAAACAGAAGTCCATGTCAATGCTATAAATAATTATCTGAGTTAAACTCTCTTTTCAGACCAAGAAAAAGAATCTAAAATATTCTCTGGAGAAAACATGATCTTTCTCTATGTTTTAGTTGTCAGTTTTGACAAGAACGATACAAGCTAATTAAATTTTTGTTAATTTATTTTGTCTGATTCAGTGACTGCCTGTCACACAAATCCCTCAATAAGTAAGATTTCTCTCTTCAATAAACTTTCTACTCTTTCTCTGCAATGCTATTAGGTAAACGCACGAAAAGTGGACCCGTTTTACTCAAATAAACACTAAAAGCACTTAAACTCAATCCGCCCCCGATACTTCATATCCTCCTGTCTGCCATGGAGCGGACCTAACTTTTTCCAGCTTATAAATCTCCGTGGGGCCATTACCCTTTAAGAAATAAAATCCTTTATGTCGATAAAACACGATGATGAAGTTCAGAATTTGATGGCAGATAAAACAAGAAAAAGAGTGACAGTCCTTTATTGCCTGGAGATTCCTAGAGAATGTTCTCTCGTGTCAGGCTTTCTTTGAAATAAAACCGGAGAATGACAGGTGTCATCACTCCCATCCTACTTCTCTGATACGATTGGTGCCTTTGTCTACCTGTCAAGAGCAAACGATGACTTCTCCTTATCAGACATGCAAAGACCTTGATGTTTAGATGGATAGTGACACACAGTGCTGGCTCTCCAGCCCTTGGCTTTCTCTCCCACACTACCTTCACCAAAGGCTGCATTTCCTCCTTCCTCCAGGTGTAACACAAATGCCAGTACCACTTCAAATTCTGTGCCCGCTACCCCAGCTATTACTAGGTCATGACCACCCTGAAAGAGCACTCTGGACTGAGCGTTTCTCACTCTGTAGGGCCACAGTCTGTGAGTTTTCCAGAGACCACCGAAATCCTATCCTCATATTCCTCACTAATAGCCTAAGAAGGAAAAAACTGGTGCATGAAGGGGATGGATTGGAGGAAAGTGAGAGGACACATAGAAAGGAGGAGGAAAGAAAGCAGACATTTTATAATTTAGCTGCTAATCCAGCCTGTAGGCAACAATGAACCACAGACTGACACTTTCTGAGCTTCCTGAGGCGTATTCCTTGAGTGTGTTCATTGTCATCATGCAGAACATAGCTGTTTCCCTTTTCTTGCCAATGAGAGGTATATTCATGTATGCGTGTGTGTGTGTGTGTGTGTGTGTGTGTGTGAGTGTGTGTGAGTGTGTGTGTGTGAGTGTGTGTGTGTGTGTGAGTGTGTGTGTGTGTGTGAGTGTGTGTGTGTGTGTGAGTGTGTGTGAGTGTGTGTGTGTGAGTGTGTGTGTGTGTGTGAGTGTGTGTGTGTGTGAGTGTGTGTGTGTGTGTGTGTGTGTGTGTGTGAGTGTGTGTGTGTGTGAGTGTGTGTGTGTGAGTGTGTGTGTGTGTGAGTGTGTGTGTGTGTGTGTGTGTGTGTGTGTGGTCACCCTGCATATCATAGTGAGCATGTGGAGATCAAAGCCCAACTTTCTGGAATCTTCTCCTTCCACCATGGGTTCGGGATACCCAACTTAGGTTCTCAGCCATCGCTTAGACCTTCTAAAGGCAGATGTTCTCAGCCTGTGGGTCGTGACTCTCTTTGGAAGTCAAACAACCCTTTCACAGGGATCACCTAAGAATATTCTGGATAGCATACATCTTTAGGGGGCCTAGGTCCTGTCCACGCATGGTCCTTGGATGGTGCTTCAGTCTCTATAAGTCCCCTAGGCCCTGGTTAGTTGGCTCTGTTGGTCTTCTTATGGAGCTTCTTTCTCTCTGGGTTCTTCTATCCCCCTCCCGCACCCATTCTTCCACAAGACTCCCTGAGCTCCACCCAGTGTTTATCTGTGGGTCTTAGCATCTGTGTTCACCTCTAAGAGGCCGGATGGTGACTTTCAGAGGATAGCTATGCTAGGCTCCCATCTGCAAGCATAGCAGAGTATCATTTACAGTGTCAGCAGTTGGCTCTCTTCCATGGGGTGGGCTCAGTTTGGGCCAGGCATTGATCGGACATTCCATCAATCTCTGCTCTCTTTTTTAGTATGATTTTAAGACTCATGACCAAACCTTTGGCAGAGTACAGGGAATCATAAGAAAGAAGGGGAGTTAGTCTGATGGGGAAAGGATAGGAGCTCCACAAGGACCAAATATATCTGGGCACAGGGTCTTTTCTGAGACTGACATTCAACCAAGGACCATGTATGGATATAACCTAGAACCTCCATTCAGATGTAGCCTGTGGTAGCTCAGTAACCAATTGGTTTCCCAAAATGAGGGGAACAGGGACTATTTCTAACAGGAACTCGATGACTGGCTCTTTGGTCTCCCCACCCCCGAAGGGAGGAGCAGTCCTGTTAGGCCACAGAGGAGGGCTTTGCAGCCAGTCCTGAAGATACCTGATAAAACAGGATCAGATGAATGGGGAGGAGGTCCCCCCCATCAGTGGACTTGGAAAGGGGCACGGTGGAGATGAGGGAGGGAGGGAGGGAGGGACTGGGAGGGAATGAGGGATCGGGACACGGCTGGGATACAGAGTTAATAAAATGTAACTGATAAAAAAAAATAAAATAAATAAAAAAAATTATTTTTAATTTTTTACAATTTACTAATTTTATACCCTGATTGTGGCCCTCTGCCTCATCTCCTTCTGGTCCCATTCTCCTCCTTTTCACCCCCTATCCCCTTTCCCTAGTCCAATGAAAGGGGGAGTTCTCCTCTATTTTTACCCCTGTACATTTTGTACACAGGGTAAATTTGGGGTTGAAGTTTTTGTAGGTGGGTTGATGTTTCTCTCCCTCCCCTAGAAGTCCTGTCTAGTTAGAGGGTGGCCTCTTCAGTCTCCACAACTCCTGCCACTAGGAGTCTTGGCTAGAGTCACCCCCACATCCTCACAGGACCCTACCCTGTCATAGGTCTCCAGTTTGTCACAGAGATTCCCCCTACAGCTGGTTTCTTTTGTCTCTTCAAGTCCTGTGGCCTCCTGCCCCAGTCTCCCCACACCTGATCGCTACTCTCATTTCTCTCCACGCTTCCTCTCCTACCCTGCTCCCCTTCTTCAACTGCTTCCATCGTCTATTCTATTCTATTTCCACTTCTGATATTGCACGTCTTAACCCCAAGAGTGTTCCTTATGAAAAACAACTCAGTGCTTAGAAGACTCCCGTCTTCATTTCTTCTCTGTTGCTGTGAGAAAATACTCTGACAAAAGCAACTTAAAAGAAACAGGGTTCATTTCAGCTCACAGTCCCAGGTCATAGTCTGCCCTATCGATAGCAGAAAATTCACAATGCCAGGAGCTTGAGAGAACTGGCCACATGTCTACAGAAAAGGGAGCGATGGACGACCACAAACCTGCTCTCTCTTGCCAGGGAAAGCCACCTAGAGTGGGTCGGCATCCCCACCTCAGTGACTACATCCAAGAGAGTTCTTCAGAGATATTTTCAGAGTCCCTTCTCCCAAGTAGTTCTAGCTTATGTCAAGCTGACTTTAAAGCTAATCAGCACTTTTTTCAGACCTCAGCTATTTGAGAGATCAAAAACCTGAAGGGAAAACGATATAAAATAAGTTGCCCGTGGTCACACGATTCATGTCAGAGGCCAGATTTATTCCAGACTACTATACCTATAGTCTGAACAACGTAGCAATCAATCATTCACTGCCAGAAACAGGAGATTCAGAGGAGGTAAATGATGATTTTTTTTTAATTGAAATTTGATGAACCAGTTTTATGTTGAATAATGTGGTTAGGACCTAAAGGGAAAAAACTGGAACTATTTAAGAATAGTTTAAGCTATTCTTGTGTTCTCAGGGATCTCTTTTTCTGGCAAGCCTTACAGTTCTGCATACACCTGTGGGCCCCCCTTTGGATAATAAGCATTATGTGATTGTATTCAATTACTCTTGCTAAATAAAGTCCTTTACAATATTTACCCAATTTAAATACAATTATTAATTTGTACATGCACTCATTTCTTTCTGTCCCATATTAATTTTAAGTTGTAACATAATTACTGAATCCACTTTATCCATGTGTTCATGGTGCCCACGGAGGCCAGGTTTCCCCTCCCCCATCGAGCTAGAGTTACAGGTGGTTGCGAGTGACATGGGTGCTGGGATCCAAACCTGGTTCCTTTGGTAGAGCAATGTCTGCTCTTAACCACTGAGCCATCTCTCCAGCCCTGAATCCACTTTTAAATTGGGTATAAAACAGTTGTGAGCTATCTCACTCCTTGGAAGTGCCCTTAAAGGAACTAGATTGAGAATTTTCCTGAAGGGAAGCAAGCAGGCTCTGGGGGGCTCAAAGCACTCGTGGAATTCATCAGAAAGAATAAAGGATTTTTCTTTGTTTGGAATTAGTCACTTCACATTCAGACAACCTTTTACCAGGAGGACAAGAGTGTTGTTTTGATGTCTTACGTAATGTGGTCACTTCTGCAGAAAAGAATCTCCGTTTGTGTTTTAATTCCTCTTGGCAGCCCAGGACCCACGTACGTGACTTTACCCTCATAGCTACTCTGGCTCATTAGCTGCACCTTCCCAGGTGCCCTCTGCACCTTTGCTCCCTTCTCTGTAGCTGGAATGCACTCACAAGACGTGCACCCTCCCTCAACTCAAATCGAAATTGAAGAGCTGCTCAGGAGCAGAGAGATGCCGTCATGAGTTCGCTGAGTCACCCTCTGGTATTAATTGATTTGCCAATGCTCCAGTAAATTTAAATTCGGTCTCCATCAGAGCTGAACATATGTATCAAGTGACAAGGGAGACAAGACTTGTTGCTGCTGCTATTGTGTGTGTGTGTGTGTGTGTGTGTGTGCGTGCGTGTGTGGTGGTGGTGGAGAGAGAGAGAAAGAGAGGGAGGGGAAGAGAATCTAGCACATGCTGACCTAGACTTAGATATGTAGGCTGGGACAACTGAACTTTTGATAGCCCTGCTTCCACCTCTGTAATGCTAGCATTACAGATATGTGCCACCCTGTGTGTTTTATGTAAGGGCTGGGGATCAGAGCCAGGACAAGCGTTCTCCCAGCTGAGCCACATCTCCAGCTGACACTTGTTCTAAGGTCCTTTTATTTTGTACTATTGAAAAAAAAAATGGAATTGAGTGCATATTTCTCCTAAATCTATATTGTCAAGAGTTTTGCCAAGGCTGAAAATGTATCCGTGTTCCATCTGGGAATAAACATATTCACCTCCATCCCATATCTGGGTATATTCAGGAAAGACCATATTGGTCTCTCGGGGTGGCTATCACCCTGACTGGGTTAGTGTTAGCTTCACGTTGCCACTTGACACTTCTGACAGTTGTCAGAGGACAGGGGTGGCATGCCGACCTCTACAGAAAGCCAGTTGGCACCTCCCCTCTGTCAAAGCAGCCCAAGGGCACTTCTTTATGGCTGACCCTCCAGCGTAACATGAACATGAAAAGCTTTCTCTGTAACTACTCTCCTTTCCTGGAGCAAGGAGGCACGTTGGGAAAATGGAGACATGGGAGGTAAGTTCTGAAAGATGAAGAGGACCTGGGAAGAGTTAGGGCTAAGGTCTTCCCGATTTAAGTCACTGGGTTATCCAAATTCAGGGGAAAGGCGTATTACATTTCACTTATAATCTTCATTTCCTGTCTGACCTGGAATGTACCCCGGTGCTCTCACTAACCTGCCCCAGGAGGAACTTAATGTCCATTCCAGACCAAAGAGATGTAGGACTGTTACATGTCTTAGCCTAAAACTAGTAAGATGGTGGCTTTGCCTGACTAGGCAATGATTTCTGCAGTTTGATGGGACAGGAAGTGTAGCCCAGTCTCCACGGAGAGGATGCAGGGATGAGTTCTCGGTCTGGGGCCATAATGGATCATATCCCAGGTTCACAGCCTCCTAATCCCCTCCACCCCAATGCCTTTAAATGTTCAGTAAATTAGGCTCCAATGTGATCAGTCACTTCATAAGTGGCCTTCTTGGGGGAAATTTGCCAGGACAACTGATGAGTGATGTCTCAATTTATGGCCCATGGGGACAAAGCATCTCTGGTAATGCCATTAAGTGGAGAAAGACGAATGCAAATGTACCATTTTCTCCTCTCGGTGGTAACTTTTAAATGTTTTAAAAATATTTTCAGCCCCATCGTCACAGCATTACTGCCATCCATGCAGGAAGAGATGAGGGCGCCAGAGGGAGAGAAGGCAAACACTCACATGGACTGCCTCCAATTTCTCCACTTTCACTGTGCAAAATACTTTTATTTCCCCCTTGCAATTGCATGGAAAAAAAACATAACATTCTGCACTCAAAATCTGGGTTCTTTAGTAAGAGCCGTTAAAGATTTAATTAAGGCTTAATACAGTTCCCACAATGACTAGTAGCAGCACTGTCTGAACAGGTCACTAGGCAGAACCAGCAATGACAGCTGAAAAAGCGTCACCTCTACCTTCACTTCTGTTTTTACTGAAGCCAAAGAGCTTCTCCTTAGGGCACTCAAGGGCAGACCTTAAGGGCAGGGGCGGGAGGAGGGCTGGGTAGCTTTCAAGCAATATTAACTTCTTAAGAATAGGAATGCACACCTATTTTGACCCCTTTCCCTTCGTCTTTGGCTCTTTAGTCCTCACTGGTGCACTAGAGCTAAGAAACAAGCCGCAGGTGTGTGTGTGCGTGTGTGTCTAAAAATAGACTAACTGGCTTATTCAACAATATCCTAAAGGTTATGGGTTTTGTCACAGACAAAAACAAGCTTCACATTTCCTCCCAAGGTCAAAACAAATGAATTTTGCCAAAACATCTGCAGATTAATCGGAGAAGAGCGCTAGCTTCCCTGGACTCCACCCTGTCTAGACATTGCAATCCCAGAGTTCCTCTGGTCACTTTCCATCCTTGCTTAAGGAAACCATAAATCATCAATGCCCGGTAGAAGCAGTGTGCATTTTAGGGATAGAAGGGCCTTGGCTCGTGGGTTCCCAGATCTTCAGTACAAATATGAATAAGCATAGTCTTGACCTTCTTATCCCATTATATGAATTCCGCTTCTCTTTACTCTGTGAGAGCCATAAAGCCTGCCAGTGAATCTTATAATGTTTTGGATGGTGATTAACAGGAAAATGATGCAAATGTCTATATGTAGATAAAGCATTGCCATTCCTGGTTAATAATGATAGTAATAATAAGTGGATTTGGGGGTGAATCAAACACATGGTCTCATACATGGTAGGCAAGCACTCTGACACTGACCTAAACCCCTGGTACATATAATATTTCCTTTAAAACATGTCAATTAAGATGATACTTCCTCAGATTCCGTGTGACTCTGAAGACAGGACAGGGATACTTTGAAAATAGTCAGAGAAGAATATATAATAAGGTCCAGGGGGTTGGTGTGCTTTAGCTGTGTCTCTGTGAACCTGGATCATACCCCTGAATGATCTCTTAACAGAGGGATAAAGATATACTCTCTGTCAAGATCTGCTTTGTTTCACTGTGGGTATGATGTGAGGGTAATGGAGAGTTCATAGTTAATTCCCTTAACACCTACATTTGTTATTAATAAAGATACCCAATCATTAATGTTGAACTGAGTTCATGACCTCACCAGGAACAAAGCATATCTGATTATGATCCTTGGAAAGTTCCTTGTTTGAGATTGTCTCTAGCAACTGATTTGGGACATGTGCAGTAAAAATGATAGCAATAGGCAAGGAGAATTCAGAGCCTGACACAAACACCATACGTTCTCATGACTGGAATGAAAGAACAGACAGCATATGGGATCAAGCCTGACAGGGATAAATGAGCAACAAGGAAAATGAATATATCTAACAACGAGTATCACACAAGGTTATCTCAGATCTTCTTTCTCTTTATGCAGATCTTACTTGTTTTAGATTATGCAAATAAGCACTTTTATATATTTCTCATTAGAGCCTTA
Organism: Meriones unguiculatus; assembly: GCF_030254825.1. Taxonomy (NCBI): domain Eukaryota; kingdom Metazoa; phylum Chordata; class Mammalia; order Rodentia; family Muridae; genus Meriones; species Meriones unguiculatus. The sequence goes on along the minus strand of NC_083355.1, from coordinate 9,816,836 downwards.
ATTCCTTTGTATAGGGTAGCACATACATTGTTACCCTACATGAAACTGATGCAGAATGATCACTCCAAACTCGCTACCAGCATGGACCTCATGTCTGGATGCTTAGGGAATAATTGATAGGTGATGTTTCTTTTTTATTGCTGTGATGAAGATACCATGACCAAAACAGCTCATACAAGAGCTTATTTGGGCTTATGGTTCCAGAGGGATAAGAATCCATCATGTTGGCTAACTGTAGCAGCAGGCCGGCACAGTGGCAGGAACAGGAAGTTAAGAGTTCACATCTTGAACAGCAAACAGGAAGCAGTGATGGGAATCTTTAAACTCCCAAATCCCACCCCCAGAGATATACTTCCTCCAAAAAGTATATGCTCCCCAAACCTCTCAAAACATCATCACCAGCTGGGGGCCTCATGTTCAAATATATGAGCCTATGGAGGGCATTCTCATTCAAACCACCACACTGCTCCAGCTGCTAAAAAAAAAAAAAAAAAAAAAAAAAAAAAAAAAAAAAAAAAAAAAGCCACACAGAAGCGCAATGCTCCACTTGAAACCCATAGTCTCCTATGCCAGATCTCAAGAAGCTTATGGCCCCCCTGCTGAATCACAAGACTGTGTGGTAAGAGAACTTTTATGTTCACCTATAGGATGAGTCCCAGCAGTGATGCTGAATGGACTGGCATCTTAAAGAAACTGTAGAGAGCTGCTGGGAATGGGGAGGAATCTCAGGTGGTTCCCGAGTACTTGCATGAAGGAAGCCTTTCATGCCTACCACTGCATAAACTGGGCATGATGGCACATATCTGCAATCCCAGCACTCTAGAGGTAGACACAGGAGGTTTAGACATTCGGGGTCATCCTCAGCTATGCACTGAGTTTGAACTATACCTGACTAAAGAGATTCTGGATTGAAAAGCAAGAAAAAAAAATGAAGGAGGAGGAGGAGGAAGATGAGGAGGAGATGAAGATGTGGATGCATCCATCACCATCACCACCATCTCTTCCACCATTACCAACAACAGCATTGTCACCGGCACACATGTCGGAGGTTGCCACGGTTCTCCATAAGTTTTCTATCCAAGAGGCTCTACAGAGGACTAATCTAACCAGGAGAAAACAGTGCAACACCTGTGTTCTTTACCTACCACAGGGGATATTAGAGCCACCTTGGAATCTTCATCTCTGCTGGCAATCTCTTTTTAACATGCCCCAGAAGCCCCTCCTTGTGTGAAGCACTTATCCAGAAACACCAGAAAAGGAAGGCAGTGGCTTTGATTCCAGACGTACTAAGTAGTCTGCAGCAAGCTGTTTTCCTCACTTGGACATTGTACTCTCGGTTAATATGGGAACTGAACAGCACCAGAATGTCAGATTTGGAGACAGGTTAGCCCTGGATAAGGAGGTGAACTGAGGCAGTCAGCAGAATGTGGCCAACAGTTTATCTTTCAACCACCAAGGACACAAATTGGCCAAGTCTGGCAGGGACTGGCAAAGTGCACTTCCTCTCTCCCACTTCTGCCAAACCACCTTAAATCTTGACATGTACAGTGTTTGCTTCCTTAGCACAAGCCCTTCCTAGAGACCAGTATCTGAGACACAGAGCTTCCTTTCCTAGGTCAGGCTGTCCAGACACTGTCCATCATAGCCTTATAGCCTTGGTCTGTCTGTCAGATTCCTTTCTGTACTCATTCCTGGAGTTCAGAGTCACTAATGAAAATACTCACACACTCTTTGGTTTCCCTGTAACTCTGAAGGAAAAAAAAAAAGTGATGTCCACCTTGAATTTCATTTGTGTCCAAGGGTACTCTAGAGAGAGGCCTGCAGAGAAAGAATTGTGGCCTTTTCCCCAAAATCATGATCAGTTAGAAGATCTGTGATCAACTGTAGGAGCATCATGTAAAGCAGGAATTAATGGAGAGTCAATTGATACAGCCCCTGCCTTTATGAAGGCTCTATACACAGAAAACATAGATAGCTGTGGTGGTTTGAAGGCTAATGGACACTGTAGGCTCACTTATTTGAATACTTGTTCCCTAGCTGGTAGCACTGTCTGAGAAGGGTTAGGAAATGTGGGATTGTTGGAGCGAGTGGGTCATGGGGCTGGCTTTGAGGTTTCAAAAGCCTCCACCATCCCCAATATGCTCTCTCTGTTTCCTGTTTGTGGATGGGGCGGAGAGCTTTCAGCCACTCCTCTTAGTGCCATGCCTGCTTGCCTGCTGCCACGTTCCCTACCTGGTTGCTGATGAACCCCTGTTCCTCTAGAATGGTGAGCCCCCAATAAACTCTTCCTTCTGTAAGTTGCCCTGGTTGCGGTATTTCATCACAGCAAGAGAGAAGTAACTGAGACAGAGACCGGGGCTTTAAGTGGATAGAAATTTAAGAGCCAATTTTGGAGCTGACAAACACGTTCGCTGAAACGACTACAGTGTGTTTTGTGTATTACTTTACCTCTGGTTTCATCATAGCTTCTGACAGGTCCATATGCTTTTGGCCTTCATTTTTGAAGTGATTAATTTTTGTTTCTTTTATATTTCTAGAGGGAACAAACTCTTACAGCTGTCTTAAATTGAATTCATAATGAAATAAAAGGAAGAACTGATTCCACATCTCCCCTCGAACCCCAGTTTTCATCAGTTTCTGTTTTAGTTACTCTTTCCTTGCTGTGATCAAGCACCTGACAAGAACCAACTTGAAGGAGAAAAGGACTCCTTTTGCTGACAGTTTAAGATAAGAGGGGCTACAAGTAGTCTACCATGGTAGGGTCATCACAGTGGGGAGAGTGAGTCATGTTGCATCAGGAAGCAGAGAGGGGACGGAAAGTGAGAGTGGGCTACCGAGAGGCCTGTCTCTAGTGACCTACTCCCTCTAGTAACGTTCCACCTCCTAAAGCTTTCACAACCTTTCTAACCAGGGCCACCAGCTGGGAACCTAGGACTGTGACACATGAACGTATGTGAAACAGTGTGCACTCAAGCCGCAATAGCATCCTCACTCTGTCTAAGAGAGAACCACATCCTCACTCTGTCCAGCAGAGTACCACATCCTCACTCTCTTCAACAGAGTACATCCTTACTGTGTCCGACAGAGTACCACAATATGTTCTTTGAACACATTATGCTAGTGAGATAAGCACATAAGGACAGTATGAAAGGTCACTACAAGTTTATTTTAGGAGTTGTTTGTGGTGGTTTTCCTTAATTCAAAGTCACATTAAACAGCACTGAGGACTGAACTGGGGAAATAAAGGAAAATACTGGCAATGTTACTGCAGGATTCTGTCAGTCTTTGTCTCCCCTATCTCTCTCCTTTCCTCTCTTCCTTGTTCTCTCCTTCCTTCCCTCTCTCTATTCTTTCTTCTTTGTCCTTTCTTTCTTCCCTCCCCTCCCCTTTCCTCGCTTTCTTTTTCCTTCTTCCCCTTTATTCTTCTCTTCCCTCTTCCTTCCCCTTTGTTTATTTTTTTGTTTTTCTTCCTCTGTTTTTTATCGATCCCCTTTCTTTTTCTTTCCTCCTTTTTCTTTTTTCTTTCTCTTTCCTTTTGACTCCCTTCTCTTTCATCATTTATCTTGTCTGGCATCGTCTCTCTTTCCCCCATTCTTTCTCCCCTCCCCTAATTGTTTTGTATCCTTCTCCAAGAAACACCAAAGATCCACACTCTCTGTGTCCCCATTATATTCCTAGAGCCCCATGGAATATGATAAGCCACGATAGCCCACTAACTACCAAGGTAGAGACTTAATCAAACCAGAGAACAACATTAATCAAATGGCCCACTGCCTTGTAAAATTTGTTTTTATAGGAGTGTTTTGTACTTTTAGAAAAATTTTGCATAGAGTTGATCAAGGCACACATAAAGAATCAGGAGCGCGCACACGCGCGCGCGCACACACACAAAAAAAATCTTAAAAAATGAGGCTGTAACTGGTACCTATTCAACCTGGCCTTCCCCTTGCCTCCAAGAAAGGAATGAAGACAGGACCTGCAGCATGTTTTCATGTATAATATTTACATTTCGATCAGAATGGAACAAATGGGCAACTCTGCCCTAAATGTGTGCAACATGTGGGCAGATGTCAGCTTCTGGGGTCACTTGAATGGCATTTTATGACCGAGGACACACGATGCAGCTTGTTTCAGGCCATTTGAGCAGCATGTCAGTCCCATCACTCTTTGCTCATGGGCATATGGTGGGATGTCATTAACTTAGGAGACGGACGCAACCATGAAAGTGGAACCAGATGTTGCAAAGCCATAAGCAATGCATTTGCTCCACTGTTCTATTGTAAGAATCAGTATATTTACCCATAGTGCCCCCTCTCTTTCTCTTTTTCTATGTCCATATATATGTATGTAATGCTGATGCATGAACTTCAGTTAATACAGTATTGGAGAATGCAGACTGAGGACTGGTCAGGAGTGGACCTCCTGTGTGTGAACCAGAAAACCAGAGATGAAATACTGGGGCAGATGGAAACAAAAAAGCCCCAGGTGCATCTTTCATCAGCATGTTTAACTACTGCTCTGCAATTAAGGCAAGCTCTTGGTCTGTCATCACAGGGGTCATGTGGACCAGGACCTTTGATACATGACACCATATGGAGCCACTCCCTAGCACATTAAACATGACTACTTAAAGGCTAGAGTCTGAGTCTACCAGTTGAATGGTCTGAGTTCTCCTTCAAACATTTGATTCCTCACCAGATTCTAGCCTGCATAAAATTGTGAACTCATCACAGCATGCTAAATTTTCCTAGTTTGTGCACTTGACTATCTTTGTTTGTCTTAACTTCAAAGGTCTGTTTTAGCTAACTGAGGGATGTTTTCAGAAATTAAGTGTTCAAGCACTTTACAACATCCGTTTTGCTTTGCAAGGTTCAAGAACAACAAGTTACATTGGCCTGAGGCTTAGTTAAGTTTCTAGTCCTGAGATGAAACCATGACCAAAAGCAACTGAACAAGATATATATTAGGGGTCAGCGTCTATCAAGGAAGCCTGTATGGTAGTAATGCTCCTTGCCAAGTAGCTCTCTCCATAGTTCACTTATCCTGCTTTTTGTGTAACCCAGGGCCACCACCTGCAGTGGGCTATGCCCTCCCACATCAGTCATTAATAAAAGAAAAGAAAGAAAGAAAGAAAGAAAGAAAGAAAGAAAGAAAGAGGAAGGAAGGAAGGAAGGAAGGAAGAGAGGGAAGAGAAGGGAAAGAAGAGGAGGGAAAGGAAAGGAACGAAGAAGGAAAGGAGAGAGAAGGAGAAAAGAAAGTAAAGGAATGCTCATAAATTTGCCTATAGGTCAGACTGATGGAGTTTCTCAACTGAGGCTCCCCTTTCCCAAGTGACTCTAGCTTGTGTTGATAAAAACGAACCACTACATGAAAACATTTCAGATACTCTTGAGAATTAAACATATATCTTGGGGACAAACTAACCTACAGGTTCCATATGTGATCATTGAGTCTTTGATGACCCAGTCAGATTAATGTCACTTTAAAGTCAGTGATGGCTGATGGTTTTATTTCACTTTATTGATAACTGTGTGTGTGTGTGTGTGTGTGTGTGAGAGAGAGAGAGAGAGAGAGAGAGAGTAAGTATGTGAGAGAGAGATGCATGTGAATGTTTGTACATCTATAGGAGCATATGTCTGAGCTTGCATGTGGAAAAGGGAAGACAACCTTGGGTGCTATCCTGATATCCTCAGAAACATCTACTTCTTCAATAGGGTCTCCTACAGGCCTGGGGCTTGCTAAGTAGGCTAGGCTGGTTAGCTAGTGAGCCTCCAGGATCCCCCAGTACTGGGGTTATCATGTCCCACAGTTTTAATGAGTTCTGAGGATCTCTATGCATGCAAGGCAAACATTTACTACCTCAGGTCTATTGACATTTTTCTTATTTATTTATTTATTTATTTAATCACTTTACAGCCTGTTCCCAGCCCCCTCCCTCCTCTCCTCTCAGTCCAACCCTTATGACATCCTCCTCCCATCCCCCCTCTTCTTCTCAGAGAAGGGGAAGCCCCCAAAGGATATCAACTCACCCTGATGCCTCAAGACACAGCAGGACTAAACGCATTCACTGGGGTCTGATAAGGCAGCCCAACTAGAGGAAAGGGATCCAGTGGTGGCAACAGAGTCAGAGACAGCCCTATGCCCATTGTTAGGGGATCCGCATGTTGACCACGCTGTACATCTGCTGCATTTGTGTAGGGATTCCGGGCCTAGTACAAGCATGCTTTTTGGTTGATGGTTCAGTCACTGTGAGCCCCCATAGGCCTAGGTTAGTTGACTCTGTAGGTCTTCTTGTGGTGTCTTTGACCGCTCTGGCTTCCTCTGTCCCTTCTTCCACTTTTCCACAGCACTCCCCGGGCTGGACCTATTTTTTGGCTATGTGTTTCTACATCTGTTTCCACCAGCTTGGATGTGAGGGTGATCTGGCTGTGACATCTGTCACCCCACTGATCTTCAGCGTTAGGCTCATCTGGCTGGCTAGGTGGGTGTCCCCTCCCTCCCTCCCTGATCCATTTGCACATCCCTCCAGAAGCTGAGAGCTCAGTCAAGAAGGATGACCTTCTGGGAATAGAGGAGGACCGTTCTTCAATCAACGGTATACAGAGTAGCTGCACCCACCTTCTAGAACCTCCAAACAAGCTCTACTGGCATTTTTTTTTAAGTTAAGGAAAAGTCTTTTAAACCAATCTGTGCAGACCAAGTCTTGCTTGATAGTCTCTCTAAAGACACTGTACAGTATTTAAAAACCACATTCTGGCACTAGAGATGTGGCTCAGTGGGTTAGAGTACAGAATGCTATTTTAGAGGACCCCTGTCTGGTTCTCAGCACCCACAGTGGATGGTTCACAAAACCTGTAACTCCAGCTCTGGGGCATTCAATGTCCTCATCTGGTCTCTGTGGGTGCTACAGTCATGTTCAGTGTGCCCCCTTACTGTATAGCCCCCACCCCAAGACACAAACATGTACGTACAGGAAAGAAAGAATAAAAGAAAGGAAGGAAGGAAAGAGGAAGGAAGGAAGAACAGAAGGAAGCAGGACAAATTCAGAATTAGCCTGGAAGGGCCTGCTGGAATGACTTTGTACAAATATCATTTTTATCTTTTTCAGATTATTTGTTAATCCAAAGACTGAATGCCCCTTATAACATGATGCCTAGAGACTGGTCTCCCAAACATTTGTATATGTTTGGCAAACTTATGAAGCACACCTCAAAGGAACTTGATATGATACTTTTGTACATGATGATGTTTAAGTAAATAAATAATTTAATAAGTAATATAGATTCAGGTTAACCCTAGTTGTTAACCTGTACACAACAGGACTCTCATCCATGTTAATCTTTTCTCTTTTCTCTTTTTCTCATTTTTCTAATTTTATTTATTCTTCTATTATACAATACTCCCTGATGCAGCCTCTACCCCTTCCTGTCCCTCCTCCTGCACCCATTCCCCCCTCCTCTAGATCCATTACTCCTCCATTTTTAACAACTGTGGTTCAACTTTTAAATGCAATTCTTATCTAAATCTTAAACAACTTAAGATTTTTTATTTTAAAAGAGTCAAATGACTTTGTCTCCTGGCAGTCACCTTTGCCATGCCCCTAAAAATAAAGATTAGAGACAAAATAACACTATTCACATTACTTATTTTAAATGTCCCAGATATCAAATAAATAGAAACAGAAAAAAATTTCATTCTTGTGGGAAGACATTACAGAAAATATAATTAAATGGGTGTCAAGGTTTCTTTATAGGGTGACAAAAAACTCTAAACATTGATTGTGGTCATGGCTATAGAACTCAGTAAACACATTAAAATTTATTTGATTGTATAAACAAAGCAGTGAATTCATGCTATTTAAATTAAATAATCATAAAATGGTTAAAAAAATTAAAATGGTAAAAAGCAAGTAGTATCCAGAGAAGTATTGAGTCTTTCCTTCTATTTTTTTTTCTAATTGCCTGTCACAGTTTCATCTTTTACAAAGAATTATTTTCAATTTTTAAATCCTGTATTGATATGTGTTTCTGCAAATGAACGCCAGCAGAGGCCAAATGTTGACATCAGTTTTCCTGCAGCCAGAGTTACAGATGGTTGTGGGGCCTGGGTCCAAAATCTAGTCCTGCCTGCAGAAGCAGCAAATGCCATCACTGAGGCATCACTCTGGCCTCATCAATTATTTTAATGGTTGAAGATCCAATATTTTTTGAGATTGGTTACATTATGCTTTCTACAGAAATACTCCGCTATAGGATAAGTTTTTTTTTTTTCCTGAAATAAACTATTAAGTAAGATTGAGTGAGATAGCTTGATAAGAACTCTTCCCAATTGCCTGTTTCTTTAACCTTGAACCAGGCCATAAGTGAGACAGCTCTTCTCTTGCTTCGGACAGAGCTGAAATAGTGAACAGAACAGGAACGTTTGGGTGAATTGCCGTCATGTTCTCCTTTGTTGAATTTGAGGTGCAGAGTGAACTCTCGGTCAAGAGAAGCAATTTCCAAAGCCTTTTCTTCGATGAAAAGAATAGAAATCCCAGGCATCTACGGTGTGGGCACTTCAGAAAACATTACCAAAGGTAACCGACAAAGAGGCCAGACTAAAGGTAGCCAAGGGCTCAAAGACCCATCACGGGGGCACTTCCTTCTCCTTTTGGAAGCAGGTAATTCACACCTTCCCGTTTTTCACCATCCCAGAACAGAATGACTGTGTGACTGCTGCCTGGGAATGGGCAGTTTTTCAGGGTGCACCTCGGCTTGCCCCTATGTCCATCTGACTGATGTTCCAGGAATACCAGCAACTGTAGTACAAAGAATGTTCTATGTGTTCACAACTGCTTGGAGTGTTTGAAATACTACTACATAATGGGGCTTTGGGTTCCATGGAAGACAGAGTAACCAGGTTAAAATGTCCTCTCACTCTTCAGTAGAACATCAAGGTTTTTTTTTTTTTTTTTTTCCAGAGTGCCAAGCTGTTAATGCACAAGGAAATATGTTCGTGAGGAACACGGTAGCACATGCCTGTAGCGCCACTGTTCTGGATGCAGAGACAAGATGAGCATGACAAGTTTGAGGCCACCCTGATCTGCATAAAAAGTTGCAGGCCAACCAGGACTATATGAGATCCTGAATCAACAATAATAACAGTGGTGATGGTGGTGATGATGACGATGACAGCTTCAATGACAATATCAGCTAGGATCTGTTTACAAGGAAGCACGATGGATTTATACTTGCAGGCTCTAGTTTTATGAATGTTCAGGTAACCTATGCTTCCTCAGGATGCAACAGACCTCGGCTTGACCTAAGTCATTTTGATACCATAGGTCTGTATTTTATTGTTTTCTATGGTGATCCGTTGCATTACCCTTTGAGACACTGTGCTAGCTATTTTCAGGAAGACTGTAAAGCATCCATCACACACCCATTCTTGGTTGCTGCTCCTCACCCAAGTCTCTTTATGAAATCCATACTTTTATCACTGCCTCACTAGCTGACCAGCAGTGACTTTTGACCACTCTTCTCTGCATAAATGTGTACCAGACCATGCAGCCATACCTTTTCATTTCTGCCTTGCCTGCTTAATTGGCTGGAGATGACACACATATGAAATTATGGGAGGCAATTTATAACTCAGAGGCCACAATTAAAGGCTCGACTTATCCAACAGCACCTACATAGAAGTATACAGAGTACTGGCTAACCAAATATCCAAAAACTTTGAGCCAGGCAGTTGATAGAGCCCTTAGCCATTACAACATATGTGGCTTAAAGGTATTCTTTGTACTCACAAGAGCCTGGAAGAAATAAGAGAAGACATCACAGCTGTAAACAAACAAACAAACAAACAAACAAACAAAAAAACAAGATCAATGATGCTATTCAGCAGGGACTTGAGTGGATAGTTAATAGAAGGCTAATTGAATAACATCTTCATCTTCAGAGGTGTCCATATGGACTGACGGCACCTGTGGAGCATCACACATCTTTCTGGAACCACAAAGGGTCTTCAGTGGTTTATAACTCAAGATAAAAGCTAACTAGAGAAACTCTGACTTGATTGAAATTAATTCTTTTCTGTCTAAAATAAATGCAGCTTCATGGAGAATTACTGAACTAGACAAAAAGAGTTAGACCCAATCTCATTTTTTCTTTGCTTCTTTCTTTAGCCCAAATTAAAGTGGAATCATGGGAAGATGATAGTGCATTAGAGTTATTTTTGTTTTTGTTTGGCTGCTTTGGTTTACATAACTTCTTCATGAGCTGAGTATATAACATTACCATTTCTAGGTAGCATTTAACTTTGCATTTGCCTGCTTTCATGGGTGACCTGGGGCTGTCTGCAGGTTTCATTGCTCTGTATGGTCCGTGCTATTACCTCTTCAACACTAGAGCAAGTCTGGCAATATTGAACGTGTGGTCTTCACAGAATATCATATTACACCTCTGGCTGTTGTTTTTGCTACTTGACCATGGTCCAAATTGGTCAGAGATTCATTAAGACCTCCAAAGCAGCTGTTCAGCAGCCCCAGAGGAAGGTGTGAAGATTAAGGGCCTGAAGTCCAGCCTGTTAGAGGATGTACTTAATTAATTGTGACAAGGGATTACTGGCCCCATCGCCATTCTTGGCATTCTCAGGCCATGCAAACCGAGACTGGTTTATTTTTGTTTTCATTATTGAGTAAACTCTAGAAATTGAGTAGATTTTAGTCTTTCCTCCCTTAATTCAGCAAGACCTGAGGTCCTATCTCTCCTATAAAATGCACCAGTGTTTCCAGAACTAAACTTCCCATAGGACTGTGGATGCTAGAATGACTGTCTCCATCGCAGGTCACCTAAATTTCAGTTCCTTAAGCAGATAGTATATTATTCCTCTGTTCTCTTCTTTATGCCTTAATCTCACCAGCAGTTCAGATAAGGCCCAAGCATGAGGTTGAATTTAAGTAGACCTTACATTGTTGCTTTAAATTCTCTTTTCAGGTATGTGAAAGTAACTCATGGGGTGGGGGTGGGGGGAAGTTATGGGTGATGCTCTCCTTTTGGGGATCCTGAAGGAGACATGCAATAATGGAGAAAAAAGTGGTCACCCAAAAGCAGAAAATCATTACAACAAACAACTAAACTCTCCATTTTATTTATTCTATTTTTTGTCTAGCACTGACTTATGGCATGTGTTGAAATACACACATACATACACACACACATATATGCGTGTATGTACGTATGTATAATTAGTTTTCTCGAACAAATGTATTTTCATTTATGAAATTTATAAAAAATAATCCAACCAATTCAAGATATTAATTTAGGTTACAAAGGGTTTGTAGGGAAAAGAATGAGTTTTGAGTGTTCAACCTATAAACATCTTATACATGGGTCTTGATTATGGTTTGGTAGTTACTGCATTTTCCTTCTAATTTTTAAAATTATCCTTTACAGCATTATGCTCCATGACGGTGTTTTCAAATGATGTGTTTCTGTTGATCTCATCCCTCTTCTTCCTATTTTTTCTGTCCCTGCTTGTACCCTTACTCTCCCACTAGCTGCTTTCCCAATTTTATGTCACATGTATCTTATTGCCCTTTCTCTCAACACGTGTTTCTCCCTCAATGTTCTCTTTTTAGGTTCATGACCTATACCAACACTCAGGCACACACCACACTGTGTGTGTGTGTGTGTGTGTGTGTGTGTGTGTGTGTCAGGAGCTCAAACAGTGCAGGAACTTGAAGGTAGGAGCTGATGCAGAGGCTATGGAGGAGTCCTGCTTACTGGATTGTTTCCAATGGCCTGCTAAGCCTACTCTTGTATAGAACCCAGCGGTGGTCTCACTCATATTGGGCTGGGCCCTCCCACGTCAACCACTAATAAAGAAAATACCCTACAGGCTTGCCTACAGCCTGATCTTGTGGAAGCATTCTTTCAAATGAGGTTTCCTCCTCTCTGATGACTATAACTTGTGTCACGTTGACATAAAACTAGCCATCCCAATGTGCAGAAATGAATAGCTAGGCTCTGCATATGACAAAGAACAATATTTTCAATATTTACAATATTTTCCTGAGTGTGGAATCCCTTGATAAATAAAATTTGTAGAGCTATCCATTTTCCTTCAAATTTCATGACTTCTGTTTTTCTTTACAGATAAACAAATTTCCTTGGTATATAAGCATTGTTTTTTCATAATCCATTTCTCTATTGACAGATACCTAGACTGGCCTCCTTTCTTACTGTTGTGAACCAGTACAATGACGAACATAGATTTGTAACTACAATAAGAATGCCACGCACCAAAAGCCCTGAGGCTAAACTCTAATTATTTCTTGGTATATCCAGTGACACAGATAAGACAGTAATTGCTATGTTTTCTAGCATGCTTCCTCCCTGAATTTAATTCCAGGCACAGTACTGTACCCACACTACTGGTGGTAGAAATGCAACCAGGCAAGATGAGGGTTATCTGAATGTGTCTTCAGCCACAGGGAACCCCTTTTTTCTGCTTCCCCAGATCTTTCTGTATTGAGAAGTCATTTGTAAGGGGGGGGGGGCATCAGAGAGGATTCAGCAAAGGAAAACGCAGAGCACGTGTTGGAGTTGAATTTCAGGTAAACAGCAAGTTAGCCAAAGTTTCACTTGTAGGCAATGTCTACAGTGTGGAGAAGCTCTGCGGAGGTCGTCTCTGGATTCACTGGTAGAAGGGGAAAGGGAAAGTGGACAAGGCCAAAGTGCTCATCAGCCATCGCCTGCTCATTCAGAAAAGGAATCAGCTTCATTGTAAGATTTCTCTGGTGAAAAGTCTACCTCAAAGAGGGAGGTTGAGGGGCTGGGGAAATGGAACAGCTGACAAAAGCTCTTACTACTCCTGCAGAGGACAAGAGTTTGATTCCTGCACCAACATCATGGAGCTCAGAACTACCTGGAATTCCAGCACCAGGGGATCCAACACCCTTTTCTTACCTTTGAGGTTACCAGCATATGTGCTCTCTCTCTCTCTCTCTCTCTCTCTCTCTCTCTCTCTCTCTCACACACACACACACACACACACACACACACACACACTCAAACACACACACAATAATTCTAATGGTCAAACAAAGGACAAACAAACAAGCTTGACCACCTAGTTCAAATCCTGAAGCCATGTAAAGGTGGAGGGAAAGAACCAATTCCACGAATTCCCTCTGATCTCAACACGTATGCTATGGAATGCACGCAATTGCACACATCACGCATACACATCAAACGCATACAATAAGGATAATAACAACAACAGCAACAAGCCCTTTCATTTTAAAAAAAGAGCAAGGCTCTAAAAGCAGTCTTTCTAAATCTGTGAGACTGTTTCTCCTCTTTTACCAAAAAAAAAAAAAACCCTCAAATTTCAAACAGAATGGACACATGTAAGTTGGCTGAGAACTGAATGAAACCTACATTTTACAATTTTGAAGCAATTACTTCAATTTCTGCAAATTTGGAAAGAGAAAAATACTTAATTACAACCAGAAGGAGTGTGTTTTACACATTTATATTATAAAGGGTCCCTGTCAGAATCAAGCAAGAAATGTGCATATGAAGACATGGATGTGATATTGAATGTCATGTGTACTTAAGAGATATCTCTGTGGATTTTTATACATCCTCTGTGTATAAGATATTGAATATGCCTAAACAAATCTAAATAATAAATATATATTTCATAAACTTCATATACAAGAAATATGACTATCCTCAAAGGCAAATACATTTCTAATATGTGCAAATTTATAACAGAGTTCTCAAGTCAATAAAACCTAAGGTGTCTATTTTAAAATTATCATATTTTTTTATTAATTGTGGGGAAGGGACGCACACGCCACAATGCATGTGTGTGGAGGTCAGAGGACAGCTTTCAGGATTTAGTTTTCTCTTTCCACCCTGTGAGAACCAGAGACTTAACTCAGGGCGACAGCTTTGGCAGTAAGTGCATTTATCCACAGAGCACGCTCAATGGTCCATAAATTACCTACAGCTTGAAAAATAAATCTGTATGCCTTCACCTACTAAAAATTAACATAGCATAGACCAATAAAATCATGCTAAGAAATGTATCTGTGAGTCTGGGAGATGGTTCAGTGGCTAAGAGCACTGGATACTCTTCCTGAAGACCTGGGTTCTGTTCCCAGTGCCCACATGGTGGTTCACAGCCACTCATAACTCCAGTACCAAAAGGTATGAAGTCCTTTTTGACCTCTGAGGACACTGGGCAAAAAAATATACATCTAAAAATTTCAAAACTAAAATGTATTTGTAAATCCTGGAAAAATAAAAGTAATAAATGTTTTATTTGACTTAGAATATTATAATTTTCAGTTGGCTCTACAAGTTTTTAGTCTCATTTGCTATATCTATGCGTCAATAATTATATCTTTGAAAAACAGACACTCTTTTTTTTTTTTCAATGCAGTTTATTCAGGAACCTTGAACAATCCTCGGACCCCGGGGAAAGCCAGCCCACAGCTTAAATAGCCTCTGGGTAGCCAACCCCAGCGTGCCACGTGGGCAATGCAGATAGGTCCACATACATGGAAGCAAGCCAGATCCTCAGCCTTAGCCAAATGTGGAGTTGTTTGTGACAGAGAGCACTCACCATCGGGAAGGTGGAAGGCGGAAACCAGCTCCATCTTTAAGGCGTGGCGTTACGCAGCTCTCTACAGTTCCCCCTTTTTGTTTTAGACACATCAGGCAAGAGTAGAGGTCTGATCTCTGATATTAGAAATAAATTTGGACTTTGTACAGATGTTCATTTAGGTGTCATCCACCCAAAGAGCATCAGACCCGTCTGATACCTTTTTCTCAGAGGCGGGACCTGGGGCATCAACCCGCATGCAATCAGACTTAGACCCTGAATAATCTTTTAGTCAATGTAGCTCATGCCTTAGATGCACAAAAAGGAATTAATGCTCAACTAAAAGGAGGCTTGATGGTGTTCAATCAGAGGATTGACCTCGTGCAGGAGCAAATTGATACCCTATGGCAAATGGCTCAACCGGGCTGTCAATGAAAGTATGCTGGACTTTGTGTCACTAGCATACAACATGAGAATTTTTCCTGTGCTGCAAATCTGTCGAAACAATTGTCTAGCTCTATTTTAGGTAATTGGACTGGAGAATTCGATACTATGATGGAGCAGCTGAGAGTGGCCATTATCACAGTAAATTCTACCAGAGTGGACACAGGACTAGCCACAGGATTATCACCATGGATTGCTGCAGCCATGAATCATCTGAAGGAATGGGCGGGCATGGGAGTGTTAGCAGGCCTTCTGGTGTTGGTCTCCTTGGTTTGCCTGTGGTGTATATGCAAGATTAGAGTCTCACAACAGCGTAATGCAGCCATGATCATTCAGGCCTTTACAGCCATTGAAGCAGGACAGTCTCCCCAAGCATGGTTGGCTACCATAAAAAGCTAAAATGTTATGCTCAGGATGCAAGGCTAAGCACTGCACTCAGGGTCAGCCGCTTTCGACCCAGAAAAACAGACACTCTTATATACAAAGTACAGATGTTGATACATATTTTGGTAACTACCCTACCACTAATTTATTCCTTTTAATAAACTATACCTTTGGTTTTGAGAAACTTTGCAGCAAGACATGCTTGACTAGGAGCCTATCAAACATGAGGAACAAATAGATTATCAGCACTTTCATTTGCCCTAGCATTAATGGATGAGAAAAAAAGAGATCTCAAAGTCAGCAAGTAGAGGAACGGAGGCCAGGGATGGTGCAGGGCATCACAGTAGGGCATCTGTCTCCAGGTGTGAAGTTGTATCATTTGTAGTCTCTTTACCTGAACAGTGTCTGAGCAGCTGCATTCCTGAGGCTGAGAAGCCAGATTCTCAAAGTTTCTCTTCTCTTTCTTGATTTAGGAAAACAACATTCTTTGCTGCAAGCACAAAAATATTCAAGCACACACAGTTCATAAAACATCTTCCTAAGGGGCTCTGGAGAAGAAGAAGGGAGTGGGTGTGAGGAAGCGCCAGGTGGGAATGAATAGTCCCTTAGAACAGAGGAAGCACTGTCCCTGCCAAGAGTCAGTTGGTGACCACCTTGGAGCACCCTTGGGTATCTTTCGGAGAAGTGCTCTGAGTAAATATTTGAGCACCTCTCCTCCTCGGAACTTTGATCAACACTTTGCTCATTGGCAAGTTGTTCTGCAGTGGTAAGTGTGCTGAATTTTGCACATTTCCCTGTGATTTTCCTGGAAAGGAAAAGGATTGGATGATGGTCTCAGCACAGACTTTTAAATAAGGGAAATAGTTTTCATTTTTCCTCTGCAATTCCACGGATGGTCTTCTCATTGGGGAATTAGGAACCCCACACTGCTTTCTCCACATTGTCAATCAAGGATCTATCAAATCTAGAAGAGTGGGCTGGCACTAGAGAAACACAGGCAAAGAAAGGTGTCTGCTTAGGGAAGAAGTGACTACCACATGGTGTGTGTGTCTCTGTGTGTGTGTGTGTGTGTTCTCATTGGGGTATTTTCTTATTTGATTAGCATTCAACATCAGGTCGGTTGCTGACTTTGCTATATTTTTAGAACCTGAAAAATGGGAAAGTTCAGTCTCTAGGTTGTGAACACAAAAGGCGGAAATTGGAGTAAAATTCATTTCTACATTGAGTTTCTGCTGCTTCCCTCAAAATTTACAAAAATAAAAGGAATTGCTGCCTACAGGCATGCTTTACAAAGTCTTCAAAATATTTGTGTACAGTGTGAATATGGGTGTTGCAATAGTATTGCCCAGTGGCTTGCTTTGGTGTCTCAGAATATGTACGTTATTTGGGAGGAGCAAAAAGGCTAGAGAAAGAACTTGAAAAGAAGCATATAAAAGAATAGATGTTGGAGTCTGTGTGATGGCTCAGTGGGTAAAAAGTGCTCACTGTGTAAGTCTGATGACCTGAGTTCAAAACCTGGAACCTTTGGTCAGAGGAGAGAACTGAGATAGAAACTGTCTTCTTAGTCTACATGAATATATATACATGTGCACACCCACGCAAATGCACATGTATAGCAATAATAATAATAATAATAATGAATAGTATAATGAGTACAATTATTAACAGTAACTATGCACTTACCGATTTTATGATGTGTTCTTGGTCAGGACCAAATAATTTCACTATCCAGCTAGTTGTTTAGTTTATATAATAAAGCAAATGGAGGCTATTGCTAATCAACATCTGTTTTACGTCTCAAAATTCTGGTAAGTTCCTAAGATGTGTGAAACTGGCTGAGAGTAAGCCACATTGATTGTTTTCTATGTGCCCTATGCCTTTCTGGGAATAATGCATGTAGTAACTCATATACTCTCTGTGATCATGCTATAATGGTGATATTATTAACTCCATTTTAGATGAAAAACAAAATAAAACCACACAAGGTCACTTAGGAATCAGTAAAATCAGCATTTTTATGTGAGCCACCAGAGAAGAACATATATTCCATATTCTACTCCATGAGAGTGAGGATAGACTAGGTGATAAAGCCATGATGAGTGACAGTTTTCAACATGATACAAGAGAAGTGACATTATAGTCCAGCTCAGTACTTCGGAAAAAGGAAAGCCCTAAAGATGAAGTAAAGTACTGGGGGCTTCCTAGCATGCAGGAAACCCTGAATTTGATCCCTTGACCAGAACATCAAAAAGACAAAATTTATAGTCTTCACACTGTCCTACAGGTTCCTTTCAGTAACTGAAACATTTTTTCTTTTAGCTGGCATCACCTTAGTGCCATGATAAACAGGTTCTCTTTCTGTGAATGGACCATGAAAGAAGTAAGCCATGTGGTAATCTTCCATAGAAATGTCTAAGCTCCAAGTGTGTCTGTAGTGGGACAGAAGATATACTACTATTTCTGTTGAGTAACATAAAACAAGAATCTCACTGCTGTACACCTCTAAAGATGGTAGCTATTTACAGTAGTTAATGCCAAAGAATTGGTCACGGCACTGTGCCTGAATAAAGGCTCTGGTGAGGCTAATATATCTTGCGCTTAGTGGAAACACAGGCTTTGGTATTTGAAGTCTTTTTTTTTTTTTGAGATTTTTTTTTATTTTTTTTTATTTTATTTTATTTATTTTTTATCAGTTACATTTTATTAACTCTGTATCCCAGCCGTGTCCCGATCCCTCATTCCCTCCCAGTCCCTCCCTCCCTCCCTCCCTCATCTCCACCGTGCCCCTTTCCAAGTCCACTGATGGGGGGGACCTCCTCCCCATTCATCTGATCCTGTTTTATCAGGTATCTTCAGGACTGGCTGCAAAGCCCTCCTCTGTGGCCTAACAGGACTGCTCCTCCCTTCGGGGGTGGGGAGACCAAAGAGCCAGTCATTGAGTTCCTGTTAGAAATAGTCCCTGTTCCCCTCACTTTGGGAAACCAATTGGTTACTGAGCTACCACAGGCTACATCTGAGTGGAGGTTCTAGGTTATATCCATACATGGTCCTTGGTTGAATGTCAGTCTCAGAAAAGACCCTGTGCCCAGATATATTTGGTCCTTGTGGAGCTCCTATCCTTTCCCCATCAGACTAACTCCCCTTCTTTCTTATGATTCCCTGTACTCTGCCAAAGGTTTGGTCATGAGTCTTTGCTTTGAAAACACTGCTAGTTAGAGTCTTTCAGATGCGCTCAGTAGACTCCTGTCATACGTTCAATGCACATCCCATCTGTCTTTCTAAATGAGGATTGATCATCTTACCCCATGTCTGCTCAATTGATTATCTTTTTTAGGTGTATAGATTTCATTATATTTATCATATCTTATAGGTCTATATAAGTGAGTATATCCCGTGTTTGTCTTTCTCCTTTAGGCCTATCTCTCTTATGAACATTGACGCAAAAATACTCAATAAAATACTTGCAAACCGAATCCAAGAACACATCAAAGATATCATCCACCATGACCAAGTAGGCTTCATCCCAGGCATGCAAGGGTGGTTCAACATACGGAAATCCATCAATGTAATCCACTACATAAACAAACTGAAGGAGAAAAACCACATGATCATCTCCTTAGACGCCGAAAAAGCATTTGACAAAGTCCAACACCCATTCATGTTTAAAGTCTTGGAGAGATCAGGGATACAAGGCACATACCTAAACATAGTAAAGGCAATATATAGCAAGCCTATAGCTAACATCAAACTCAATGGAGAGAAACTTAAATCAATCCCACTGAAATCAGGGACAAGACAAGGCTGTCCATTGTCCCCATATCTCTTCAACATAGTACTTGAAGTCCTAGCCAGAGCAATAAGACAACTAAAGGAGATCAAGGGGATACAAATCGGAAAGGAAGAGGTCAAAGTGTCACTATTTGCAGATGATATGATAGTATACATGAACGACCCCAAAAATTCAACCAGAGAACTCCTTCAGCTGATAAACACCTTCAGCAAAGTGGCAGGATACAAAATCAACTCAAAAAAATCAGAAGCCCTCCTATATACCAAAGACAAAAAGGCTGAGAAAGAAATTAGGGAAACAACACCCTTCACAATAGCCACTAATAACATAAAGTACCTTGGTGTGACCCTAACCAAGCAAGTGAAAGACCTGTTTGAGAAAAACTTCAAGTCTCTGAAGAAAGAAATCGAAGAAGATATCAGAAGATGGAAAGATCTCCCGTGCTCATGGATTGGTAGGATTAACATTGTGAAAATGGCCATACTGCCAAAAGCAATCTACAGATTCAATGCCATTCCCATCAAAATACCAACTCAATTCTTTACAGACCTTGGTATTTGAAGTCTTTAGCAGTCAAACAATAAGCCTGATCCATGTTCATCCTTTTACAATTCCACACCCCCTACCATGCCCAATGTGGGTCTGAATGGATTGTTAGCCTATTATGAAGCATCAGAAGGACCTGGGCTCTGCCAAGAAATGGCTATAGCCTCCTGTACATGATAAATCAGTGGTAGAATCGACAGGCAACACTAATAGGGCAAACCTGAGGCTCAACTACCCAGAGCCTGTGGTTTGTACATCCCTCCTTCCTCTCTGCAGGCTGTCTTTTAGTTCCATTTCCTATTTCCTTCACTGAGAACAAAACTCTGTCGTTGAGTATGATCTCATTTGCCAATTTTTACTTCATATATTTTTATTTAAAAAACAAACTCTTTCCATAAACCAGTGTGCTAAAAAATTCCCATGTTTTCCACTCATAGATTCATTGCTTCAGCTCATGAATTCGTAGCTTTGCTCTATGTTCACCTGACTGGTGCTGACAGAGATCTCAGTTTTGTATGTGCCCTACACTGGCAGGAATTTATGTGGAATGATGAACATGAAAAACTAAAACAAACAAACAAACAAACAAACAAAAAATAAAACAAAAAAAAACACCAATAGAAAGCTGTGTGAGGGATTCCATCATTTCGTATTAAATTGGCTCCTCAGAGTAACTGTTAGCAGCAGACTTAGTCAATACTGTTGGGAGTTGGCCTGGTGCTGTGTATTTTAATGTTAATTATTGGCCTCCAAGACCAAGTACTTGCTCAGGTGAGCATATTCTCATATATACCTGTCCTCCTCTTGTAAATCTTGCTCGAGCTAAAGCTGATTGGCTAATAAAAAATGTTGAAGCTTAGGACTGGCAGAAGAAAGGGAGGTAAAGATTGGGGTTCATAGGCGTGGCGGGGGAGTGGTCAAGGGACCAGGATGTGTTGGAGCCCACCAGCAAAGTCAAACAGTACCTGAGTGGGGAGTGAAGATTGAAAAAATAAAGCACGACACAAGAGACCAGCTTGAGAGGACTCTCAGTAAGAACTGCAGCCTTGAATTTATTCCACAGCTCCTTTTCAGTGGAAAAGAAAAAAAAAGTCACATCAATACAAGGAAGCAGTTTATGGGACTGCCAACCTTGTTTTCTTAAACTACTCTATAGCAGATATGGTCCAAGGTCACAGAAACAAGTTAAAGGAACTTGGCAAAACATTCTGCTTATCTCTGTCTTAAGGTAAAGGCCAGGGTGAAAACATGTTTTTCACTGAATAATCAATAACAAAGCAGCTTGCAAAACAAGCAGCTCTCCACAAGGAGTAAATGAGGAAAAGTCAGGATCAGAGGAGAAGGAAATGGACTGACACCATGGGATAGCCTGGAATAGGAGCACATGGCCATATCAGTGTAAATGGAGGAGATGGATAAGTATTTTAAGACCATGGATGGGAGGCAGCTCAAGATTGGTGCTTAGAGGATTAATATCTGCAATGCCCCAGGTAAAGGCTATTTTATAAAATATAACAGGTGTCTGTGCCTTTATTTGATTGATAACAGATTAGATAATACTGCAGTAATAATTGTAGCCTAATAATAAACATTTATTAGGCCATACCCTTTAAATTTATCACAACACACTATATATGCCACAGGTAGAGAGCTCTAACTTGATCCTCCTGATGCAAAGATTCCATTGACTGATAAGAAAATAAAGGTAAAGAAACTACTATCTCAGCATCACACAACAAAATAACAAATGCACACTCACGCACACAGGTACACACACCTACACACTGACAAATACATGCACACAAACACACACATACACACTGCCATTTTTCTTACTGAATATCCACTTTCCCCAGCAATGTTTGTTGAAGATCCTGTTCTTATTGCACATTCTTTGAACTTTACAAAAAAAAAAAAAAAAAGAAAAGAAAGAAAGAAAGAAAAAGAAGAAGAAGAAAAAAGAAAAAGCAGCTGTATGCACACATATAATTTAATTTTTAGGCTCTCTACTATCTTTATTTTTATGTATTATCTTGGTGATAAAGTTAGAATAATTTAATAGCAATTAAGACATAAAAAAGTCTTTAAAGGGGAAGAAAAAGCTACCCAGATAGAGTTGTAAGTTTATATCTTTAGACAGACACTCTGAAACTCCAAATAGATGAAAACAAAGGAGCTTCTCACAGAAAAACATGTCTGTGCTCCACAAGCTTCTTATTGCTTCAGTTGTAATTAAATACCAGGCCCCGGGCTGGGTGCTTGCTTTCAACACTGGAGCACTGTGTTAGCCCAGGCATTCCTCATTTAAGTTTTCTGGCTGAAGGTTAATTTCTAATGCAAACTGAGAACATGCCCTTGTTTATAAAAAGTAGCAGATGAAGGTCAGATGCTGACAAATTTTATCAGGAAAGTGGAACAAGAACTCAAGACAAGTGCAGACTTCACTTCTTAATTGTTTTGGTATTCACTCACTTTTCCATTTATCTGCACGAGCGTTTAGTCTACATGTATGTCAGTGCATCACATGAGTACAGTGCCCGTAGAGGACAGAAGAGGACATTGGATCCCCTGGAACTGAAGTTAAAGACATTTGTGAACCACCGTGAGTGTGTTGAGAATTGAACCCAGGTCCTCTTGAAGAGCAGAGCAGCCATGTTAATCACTGAGCCATCTCTCCAGCCCCATACTTTGAAATGTATACATTTTATTTATTTATTTATTTATTTATTTATGCAAGTGCACATGTGTATGCATGCATGAGTATGTGTGTGTGTGTATGTACCTATGTACATATCACTAATTGCCCATGGAGGTCAGGGGACAGCTTGCATGGCTCAGTTCTCCCCTTCCACTGCATGGGTCCCTTAGGTGGAACTCAGGTCTTCAGTCTTCGAGGCAAGCACCTTTCCTGCTGAGACATCTCACTGGCCCCACAGATACTATTATTTTAACAAGGTAACGTTGACCTGGCACAAGTTTCCAATAACACAACAAAATGCTGACAGTGACCAAGTCTGAATAATAAATGTATGGCTTATATTTTCTAAGTAGAGACATCATCAGCACTTTGCCAAAGAAGGTAAAATGGCACAGAGAGCTGCCGTGGATCCATTATATTATGGGTAATATTTTACTTTCTGAATGAAGAAGCAGGATTTGTTCAATAACTGGAAAAAATAGAAACAGCGAGAAGAAGGTTCCAAGGAACAAAATTCCACTAATACTGTGTTTTAATGTTACAAGAACATGCCTCATACAAAGGATGGATGGTCAGGGCACACATTCCTGATTCCTTCCACCAGAAGACGGGTATTATAAATATAGGAAATGGGGCTTTGCAGAGAAGAGAGATTTTGAACGACAGCCCTCTGCTCTTTCCACTGTCCTCCCGCACGGAGCAGAGTTTCAGGAGCTCAATCTTCTAAATGAATACCTCGTTTAGAATGGCTCAGCCCTGTTCAGCAGCCCACCTCTGACTCTACAGGAGAAAATCCAGCTCGTGATTTGGATCTGCACGTTAGCTGTAGAGAACCGAATGCCCGACACGTACAGCAAGCTCTCCACCCACGGGGAAATGGGGGCCTGAATCATAACTACCCCGTTTGGAAGAAATGTGCAATATGCTGAACAGGCACAGAACCAAACCAAATGTTTGCAGTAATAGAAATTTCCGTATGCTGTACAACATTTAAAATATGTTATTTGCCTACACTAGAGTCTTCAACAGCGGGACCTTTCTCTGGGACACAAATGACAAGCTCGATCTGGCCGCCAGGACTAACACGAAGTTACACTGCGCCCTGTGTGCTCCCTGGGTTTCCAGGCAAGGTGCCTCCCTCCAGAACTACCCATAGCATAAGAACCCACACAAAGACCTGCCCCAGGAGGGATCCGAGAGGGGTGGTGGATATTAAGAACTGAAAGAAAATAAATGTGTTAGTAGAGGGCTGAGAGGGATTCTATGATTTCGAATTAAATTAGTTTCCTAGACTCACTCCCAGTAGTAAACCTAGAAGGTACGAAAGTGCCGTACGTGGACCGCACTACACTAAGCAGTCTTTGACCGAGAAGAAAACTCAAGGGAAAGGAATTTCTCGGTGTCACTTAGCAAAGCAGCGGAGAACCCAAATAGCACACAAGGCCCACCTGCCTTCTAGGGATTTAAAAAAAAAATCAATCAATCAATAAATGGGGGCTGGAGAGATGGCTCAGCAGTTGAGAGCACTGGCTGCTCTCACAGAGGACTAAGCTTCAACTCCCAGCACCCACATGGGGACTTAGAATCATCACGGACTCCCGTCCCAGAGGGCTTAATGCCCTCTTTTGGATTCAGTAGTCATTGAGTAGATGAGGTATATACACAGACATACATGATGGTAGAAAACACATATGAAAGAAAAGTAAAATAAAATAAAAAAACAAACAAACTTGGCTTTAAAAATTAGGAATGCGTTTTTCATTCAAAGTGTTGTGACCATAGTAACCACCTTTTCTGCTTGTTCATCTTTAGGTGCCGTGGAACCATCTGACATCCAAGTGTAAGGTAACAAAGAAAGAAAAACAATAAGACCATATGCAAATATAGAAATATTTATGACCTTGAAAGCCAAAATTTCTGGTATGAGTAAAATTGCAGTTCCAAGGGAACTCTGTCTTCTTACTTCCTGCCTATATATTTCTCACTACTCCCTCTGGGGCTATTGGAGACACCAGCCTCTCTGATGTCCTTGACTTGATGCTGACTTATGGGTACAGGTCTCTTTAGCAAGTACCCTGCACTCGAAGGGTGATGGCTCTTTAGCCCTGAGGCATCATCTCAGGTAAACTATTTTGCTGGCACCCAGCCTGCCAGCTGGGACTAAGTGACTGCTTCCAGCTTCTCTACTTGCTCATCTTAAGGTGCCATAGAACCGATCTGCATCCAACTGTAAGGGAAAGAGCTAACAGAAACACACAGCCCTAGTTTTCACAACACCAGGTGCACCTTTTAAAACTTTTATTGAAAGAAATAACACACATACAGAAAAAAAGTGAATACAGCAAATGTATGTGGTGCTCTGAAATTATACAGTGAGCACACCTGTGTAGCAGCCTCCTGACCAAGAGTTAGAAAGTTCTCCAACCTCCAAGATCTCATTGGGCTTACTACCATTCACGGCCTCTCAACAAAGGATGGTCTCATTGGCACCTTGATTTCTACAGTATGGGGTAGTATGACCTTGAATTCCTCACAAGTGCCAGGCAGGTGCTATCATGAGCAGTTCATATGGTGCTAGAGGTCCAGTGCAGAGCTTTGTGAATGCGAGGCAACTGTGATACACAAGTCTATTGTCCAGTAGTATTACCTGTATGTTGTATGTGTATATTTGTGTGTCGTGTGTGCATATCTACATGTTCATCTGTATGCACATGTGTGTGCCTCCACCTCTTCAGGGCTAGGATTACAGGTATGTGCCAACACTCTTACTTTTTCTGTGACTGTTGGTGATCTGAAGTCAGGTCCTTATGCTTATTCGGCAAACACTTTGCTGACTGAGCCATTTCTCCAGTCTCAATAACTTGGTGTCTAATAGCAAGGATGAGTTTTTTTTAATATTTGTAGTGTATATAAAATAGAATCATAATGTATTTATTTTTGGAATGTTTTCTTTCATTCACTGTTATTTTCATATACATAATATGGTAATAGATTTTTTCTCTTGTTTACTGTGTGTAATTTCATATATATATATATAATATGTGTGATCCATCTATGATATAAATTATATAATACTTACTCACTGTGCAGCTGAAGAGTCTTTGAGTTGTTTCCAGTTCTTGACAACTTCAAAAACTATTCCTATATGCACTCTAGTATATGCTTTCAATGACTATTTGTGCATTTGTCTAGTGGGTAGAAATTTGGTAGTAGAGGGACCAGCAAAATAACTTAATAGATAAAGATGCCTCTTGCCAAGGTTGTTCATCTGAGCTCAGTTCTTAGACCTACATGATGGAAGGAAAGAATGACTCCCTACGAGTTGTCTTCTGGTCTCCACATATGCACGGTGGCACGAAATGCCAACAACACACGTAAATTAGTGGATATTCCTAAACTTAGGGGTAGAATTTCTGGGTCTTAGGGAATGCATGTGGTCAGCTTTATTAGCTATTGCAGAATAACTTTCCTAAGTGCTATTGTTGACTCCTTTCCCAGTAGGTTCTATAAAAGTTCTTTTGCTTATGTAGCTGATTGTGTCTTAGGATTTTATCACTTTTGCTTGGAATATAGTAGCATCTCATTGTGGACTTTGTTTGCATTTTTCAGTTGGATGTACATAAAAAAAAAATGCTTGCAAGGTTCCTTATTGTGATTCAGTCTTTGTTCCAAAGAAAGAAAGACTTATGTATTTCTAGGTCAAACTTCCTAGAGGCACTGCTGACATATGGGGTTGCATAATCTTCACCTATGGTGGAGTTGCTATGTGTTAAAGGGTGTTAAGCACCACAGCTAGCAGTCATACAATCTGAAGTCTCACCAAACACTGTCAACTGTCTACAAGGCAAAAGAAAAATGAACTGATTAAAAGCCACTGGTCTTAGATGAGAGACAACCTACCTATCACATGCAAGGGCCAACCCTCAAACAAAACAAAACCAATATGACACAAAACAACAAACAACACAATTCCACCGGTCTAGATCAAGAATGCCAATCTTTATATAGTGTTAAAATGACCCCAGAAATTGGGGTTCTATTTCAAACCAGCAAAGTGGGGTGCAAAAAAAGTACAGCAGAAGGCAAGGGGTGGATCTTTGTTTTTGATCTCTACATTAACCCTATGAGTCAGGGGCAAAAGTTCATCTGTAACAGTTCAAAAATGTGTGGTTGCCTTCCCACCACTGCGTCAACTGAAGAATCCCTGAGATGAGATGCCTGTGTGCCACCCAACCACTGTGAATGAAACCACAGTCATTCAGAAAGCTTCTGGGCCAGCTAGGACCTGTCCATGAGGAGAAGGTGGGAGACTAAATGGTTGGGTTAGATTCCTGTTACTTTTTAAAATTTGTAATATAAAAGTAACAGCGAGTTGCCAGGAAATGGTTTTCTTATTCATCTCCCTTAAAGCAAATATAGCTTGAAGCCAACATTTCTTAAATGTGTATGTGTGTGTGTGTGTGTGTGTGAGTGTGTGTGTGTGTGTGTGTGTGTGTGTGTGTTGTCAGGTGCCTAACAAAGGGAGCAAATAGTTACTAAAGATTTTTTAAAACTCTTTTTATTGTATGTGTACAGGTGTTTTTCCTGACTGCACGTTTGTGTACCATGTGTATTCCTGGTGTCCCAAGGAAGCCAGAAGATGATGTCGCATCTCCTGGAAGTTAGAGATAGTTGCAAGTCACCATATGGATGTGGAGAAACAAACCCGGGTCCTCCAGGAGAGCAGCGAGTACTCTTACCTGCTGAGCCATTTCTCCAGGGTATTATTGAAGTTTTGAGGTCAACCAGGATAAATACACAAATCTTATTGTATCTTAACATCATTGTCTAATTCTGTGGGCAGGGGTAATAAGGCCCTCAGAGCCAGGAGATCTAGTCCAAACTAAAGCTCTGTTATTAATGGTGGGGTGTTTAATTTCATTTCACCACTCTGCACCCCAATTTCCTTCTCTGCATGCAAGAATTGAGAGTGACCTGTCACATAGTTCTTTGAAAATTACTGAGTGGGTTGATATACAGCATAGAGAGCAACCCCTGCCTGTAATGGTGCTTGATAAAATTTGGCTGGAGAGTGTCAGACAGAGGTAACTTAGCCGTCTTCTGATGCAGGGGTCATGACTGACCTGAACACAGAGAAGCCACATTCAGAGAGGTGAAGTACCATGCCTCATTATCTCACACTAGGCTTTCAAGGGCTTAATTTTCCACAGGATATCTATCTCCTACTCAAGATTCATGAGTCTCAGGCTGATGAGATGACTCAGTGATTAATACTGCTTACTTATCATGTAGAGGGCCTGGCATTGGAGCCTGGCACTCATGTGGTTGCTCAAGTCTGAAGATTTCAACACCATCTTTTGGCCTTCATGGGCATTGCACACATGTGGTATACATGAATACATGCAGACAAGATATTAAATAAGATAAAATAAATACTTTTAATAAAACGTATGGGTTTTAATTCTAGGGCTTGTAGACCCCCCCTTTTTTGTCATCACTATTCCACATGTATCTTACAGAAAAGTCAACATGTCCATATTAGGATTCTCTAAAGAAACAGATCTTTTTTTTTTAATTTTTTATTTAACTTTTATTAATTACACTTTATTCCTTTTGTAACCACCCCATAAGCCCCTCCCGGTCCCACCCTCCCCCCTTTCTGCATGCATGCCTCTCCCCAAGTCCACTGATAGGGGAGGTCCTCCTATCCTTCTTTCTGATCTTTTTTTTTGTTGTTGTTGTTGTTCTCAATGCAGTTTATTCAGGAACCTTGAACAATCTTCTGACCCTGGGGAAAGCCAGCCCACAGCTTAAAATAGCCTCTGGGTAGCCAACCCCAGCATGCCTCGTGGGCAATGCAGATAGGTCCACATACATGGAAGCAAGCCAGATCCTCAGCCTTAGCCAAATATGGAGTTGTTTGTGACAGAGAGCACTCACCATCGGGAAGGTGGAAGGCAGAAACCAGCTCCATCTTTAAGGCGCGGCATTACGCAGCTCTCTACAGTTCCCCCTTTTTGTTTTAGACGCATCAGGCAAGAGTAATCATCTGAAGGAATGGGCGGGCATGGGAGCATTAGCAGGCCTTCTGGTGTTGGTCTCCTTGGTTTGCCTGTGGTGTATATGCAAGATTAGAGTCTCACAACAGCGTAATGCAGCCATGATCATTCAGGCCTTTACAACCATTGAAGCAGGACAGTCTCCCCAAGCATGGTTGGCTACCATAAAAAGCTAAAATGTTATGCTCAGGATGCGAGGCTAAGCACTGCACTCAGGGTCAGCCGCTTTCGACCCAGAGAAGAGCATGTCTGATTGCATGCGGGTTGATGCCCCAGGTCCCGCCTCTGAGAAAAAGGTATTGGATGGGTCTGATGCTCTTTGGGTGGATGACGCCTAAATGAACATTGGTACAAAGTCCCAATTTATTCCTAATATCAGAGATCAGACCTCTACTCTTGCCTGAAGAAACAGATCTTATAAAATGAATCCGTATCTCTCTATAGTAGTGATCCTCTCTCTATATAATGTGTGTGTGTGTGTTGGGGGAAGAAAGGATTTATTAGAACAGCTTACAACCTGTGATCCAGCTGGCCCAGCTGTCAACAGAAGGTCCAAGAATCCAGTAGTTGTTTACTCTGTGAGGCTGCAGAGCTCAGCTGACCTTCAGTCTAAGTAGGCTCTAATATCACTGATGGAATGGCCTTACCAGTGAGAGTGAGAGCAAGCAGACAAGAAAGCAGCTTCCTTCTTCCACGTCCTTTGTAAGGACATGGATGCTGCCAGCAGAAGGTGTGGCCCAAAGTTTAGGGTGAATCTTCCTACCTCAAAAGCTCTCGATTAAAGGTGGGTCTGGATTAGAAGTGGGTCTTTCCACATCAAATAATGATTGGTTTAAGAAAAAAAAAAAATCCCTCACAGGTGTGCCCAGAAACTTGGACATTAGTCAATTCCAGATGTGGTAAAGTTGACAACCAAGAATAGCCACTGACGTGTCTCTGTGCATGTGTGTGTAATATCCTCTCTGCTGTTTCTAAACTTGAAAAAAAAAATACAACCCATTCGTGTTTTAAATTTTAGCTCTTCTAAACACTAGATTATTCAATGACATAAGGGCAATGAATTGTATCATTTTGGTAACTGCATTTTGTTGTATAAGCAAAGCATATAAGGCATGTCATAAAATCAACTACTAAAATAAAATGAGGGGAGGCTTAATGCAAATGAGAACCAGACCCAACCAAGCTAAGCATTCCCTTCTTTGAGCATCTGTTCTAGTGGATGTTGATGCTTCCTTGAGCCAATCAAGCTTCCTGAGGAGTTAGTTCTGCAGGCACATTACTTTGAATGGTCCTATCATCCGTATAGTAGGGCTAGAAGAAAGAAAGAAAGAAAGAAAGAAAGAAAGAAAGAAAGAAAGAAAGAAAGAAAGAAAAGAAACAGGTGACAGTAGCATCAGTAAATACAATCTTGTGCCCTGCTGGATGCAGAGAATGTATGGATGCCCTGTATTCTTTTTGAAAATCATTTGCTAGATGTGTAATTACAGTACCATGCAAAGTGTTTAACTTTAGCTGCAGAAATCACAGGAGAGAAAGAGAGAGAGAGAAAGCAGTGGCCCCTTGGGCTTAATAAAGCCTGACAATAAGGTTCTCTCAGTTAATTAAAGTCAGATTTATATTCTTAAAGACCCCAGATCATTCTCCAGGCTTCCTAGGGAAATTTGGTTTTGTTATCCATGGAATTGGACACACCAATTGTCCTTTTCTTAACACCAAATCTCAGATTTCTGAGAAGCAAAATTAAATGTGGGGCGGATTTTACACTAGATCTGTTTGGTAAACCATGACAACTCACCCCACCTCAGGGTCCCAACAGGGTCGGGAAGAGCTTTTATAGTCTCGGGAATTCAGATTTTTGACTCTTAATCGGATCTCTAGCTTCCTATAATCTTATTGTTTGTCTCCATGTAAACTTTACACCTTTTCTTTTTTTTTTTTTTTTCTTTTTCTTAAATAAGCAGGAGACCAATGATTACTTCAGGCACTGTAGAAAAGAAGTTCTGAGTACTTCTTACAGAGACATGGCAACCCAGCAAGCAAGAACCCAAAGCCAAGGTCCCAGGTTAGCCCGCTGTCTTCTGAACCTCTGCCATCAGTTTGTAATTTCCACTCCACATAATTTAGCTAACGGCCTGAGTGCTTTTCTACAAAATCTACCATTCAATACACAATCCCTTTGGCCAGAGGCCTTCATTGTGTCATTGTTCACGGGGGGAAAACCTGCAGAGTGAGATGAGAAAGACATAGCTAGGGCCTTCATATAGGAGAAGAAAAAAAATCCAAATACCCCATTTATTCTTCTGCAGACTCACCAAAGGGAAGCCAGCAACAATGGCTAAACAGAAGCTGCAATTGGCATGGTCTTACTGGTGAGATGTGAAGGGTCCACACTTCCAAGGGTCTTGTTTTTTTGTGAATCTGGGTCTTTGATGTTAGTTCTTGCAGCTGCCTCAGGAATGGACAGTTGTTACTTGACTGCATTAATATAGTGGCTTGGATACTGGCCATGATTAAGGTCAACTGAAAGCTGAAATTCTGATCCTCATGCTACCCTCAAGACCAAAGACGTCTGTGAAAGGAGACCTAGAAATGTATTTTGGGCTTCTACATTTGGTCTATACTCCAGAATACAAATTCCTGGTTCCGTGTAACATCCCAAACACAACAGTCTCCCCTAGAGCATCCTCCATATCAGGGCTCATCGTTTGTAATAATTAGGCAAGTGCTCTCTTTTTAGACGCTGTTTGAGACAGGGTTTCTCTGTGTGGCCCTGGCTGTCCTAGAACTTGCTCTGTAGATTGGCTGGCCTTGAACTCAGAGATCCACCTGCCTCCTGAGTGTTAATTAAAGGTGTACACCACCACTGCCTGGTCGATAATTTCTTAAAGTTACTTTGGAAACTCTGAAGTGGACCTCACTTGAAGAACGTCTCCTTGTAATAAGAATTTTAATCCTTCTTTCTCTAAATGATGGTTTTCTGCAATAACTGCTTCCACAGAAACTTCTTGCCCAGGGGGAAACTCCACATTTTATGAAAGTACCACAGATATATTATTTGGAGGATCTGCCTTTTGAGGAAAATTGTGATGATGGAAATTTCAACTCCCTAAATGTCATGAGTTTCTAAAACACGTATTCCTCACTCTTGAGAATAATTTAATACATAAACAAGACAGATGATGTCACATTGAAATAGAGCTTCCTCAGGCAGCAAGATGAGGCTTGACAATGTGATAAAATTAATGTTTTCCTGTGGTTATAACGGCATGTATTGTCATTATATGCTAATTATAAACACACATGGTGAGATGGCTCACTTGGAAAGTGTTTGTTTTGCAAGCAGGAACTTGAGTTTAATCTTCCAAGCCAGTGTTTAAAAAAAAGCCAGGCATGGTAGCATAAACTGATAATCCCAAAAACCCTGGAGGAAGAGACGGGTAGATTTCTGCGGTGTGTTAAGGCAGATAGTCTAGCTTACTTTGTGAGTTCCAGTCCAGTGAAAGATGCTATCTCTAAGGACAATGAGGACAGCACCTGGGGAATGACCGTGGAGGCTATCCTTTGGCCTCCTCACACATGCACACACACAACCCAACACACCCAAGCGCACAGCACAATGCACATGCATATATTTAAAATAGTTAGTGTAAGTGTAATTTACACACACGAACTTTTGGACTTGGCGTGCTTAAATCATGCAGTCCGCACTCAGAATGACTTGTTTCTTTCATTCAACAATGTGTTTGTGAAACCCACCAGGTCTGACACAGGACTATATATTTGTACAGTGTTTGGTGTTCCACTGTATGGACATACATACCTCCCAGTGTTTATTCCTTCATCTGCTGATGGACAAAATCTGGACTGTTTTAAATTTGGGGCCATTCTGAATAGCTGTGCTATCAACATTTCTCTGTGTGTTTGCTTTACACAGTGAGCTTTTTTTTTTTTTTAAACTGGGCAGAAACCAAAGTCTGGAGTTGACTCACGTGGCATGCATATGCTCAGCCTCTGTAGCTACTGGAGTCCCCCAAAGAGACTGTGTTTCCTTGATGAACAAGGAGATTAAACATCTTTCCGTGTGTTCATTGACCACTTGAGCACTCAGGCTTTAAAATTTTCAGTTTAAGACTTTTTCTATTACCTTGTATGTATTCTTTGCACACCAAACAAGCAAACACTGGCCATTTTATGTGTTTCCAATACATTCAATCTATGTCTTAATGATGTTCGTTATAAACTAACATTCAGGATTTAATGCCATCAGTGTCCAGATCTCTTTCATTTATGGTCAATGTTTTGTTTCCTGTAAAACCATTCTGTCAACAACAGAGGTATTTTACTAGCAACTAAACTGGAGTATAGCAGGCATTTTCCCTTTTCCTATCCCTTATCCACTGACCGAATACTTCTGTAAAACCCAACTGTCTGTATGGATAGGATGCAGTTTCTTCCTCTAGTCTGCTCAGTTGCCTGACTCTCCTCAACCTCTTGCTCTTTTACATCCTGTGGTTGGATGTAACAGATGCCCAGAAGTATATGGTCTCTGACTGTATACATTTTCTATATGCTGTCTCTTCTGTTTGAGTACTTTAGTTACCTATTGAGCTTAGGACAATCTTGTCATTCCCACAATGAAAATGCTGTGTTTTTTTTAATTGAGATTTAAATACATACTATAGCTGACTGTCCCATTAAGAGCTGCTATCTTCTGATGAATGCATTGTCTTTGCTTCCGCAGGAATGTTTTGCATGGTCTCACTTTTTCTGAAGCTGTTCCTAAGCACTGAATGTAGTTGTTAAATGTTTCACTTGTTGGTATGTGCAAATGCAGGCAGGTTGTTTGTGCTCACATACAGCAAGTGACCTTGTTAAATTTAACTTTTTATTGTGTTTTTATTATACTGTCTCTCAATTTTGTCAGTTTCACTCCTTCCATTACAGTGCAAATACATTTCTATTGTTCTTGTGCAATGACATTGGCAAAGAGAGCGTCATGCAGATGGCACTGAAAGTAGCTATCTCATGCTAAATCTCAATGTTTCATGCCCAGAATAATAAATTTGATGCAGATAGAGTTCGGGGGGCTGAAGTGATGATTCAGCAGCTAAGAGTGTGCACTTCCCTTCCAGAGGACCCAAGTTCAAGTCCCAGCCTCTATCTCAGATGATTCACAACTGCCTGCAGCTCTCACTCTGGTGTAAAGTCGCCAGCTTCTGAGGGTGCCTGCACATACATGTTCATACCCACCCACATACAAACGCACAGCTAACATCATTCCTGGGCTGGAGAGATAGCTCAGCAGGTAAGACTGCTCTGTTTACAAGCCTGAGAAGCTGAGTTCAAAACTACAGAACCCACATTAAAAAGCCAGGTGTGGTTGTGTAGGTATGAGGGGCAGGGATAAGGGCATCACTGGGGCTTACTGTTTGCTGGCCTAACTACAGGCTTAGGGGGTGTGTCTTAAGAAAACAAGATAGTGCGTGGGAGACCAAGACACATGATGTCTTCCTCCAACCTCCATGTGAAGGTACTGGCAGCTGTGCATTTCTTGAATCACATAGGCACACATGACACAGGCATTCGTGCACACATATGGAAGAAAATGCCATCCTCTTCTGTTCACAGTTCCTAAAAGTGTTTTTTTTTTTTAATTATTAATGTAAATGACGATGTAAGTGTGTGTGATAGACACACCCAGTAAGATCACTGTGTAAATCTCTGACTCTGCTTGGTGGGGACATTATCCTGGTTGCTTTTCAACGATGGAACTGATATTTTAGTTCTGAAGTAAATTTATCTTAATTATGACATGTTTCCCTTTTCAGTATGGCAAATTGACTTGTCTTGTATTTTTCTTAGAATGTTTCACATATCAATCTATGAAGGAGGGTGACCTGTAATTTTCCTCCTCATAATTTTCTTGTCAAGTTTGACATGAAATTTACAATGGCCTCATAAGAAATATTAGGAAATTGTCACATTTTCCTGTTTTATTTTACTTCCCATTATATTTTTTTTTATTTCAATATTTGGTAGAATTTATATTTTTTTTCACCTGACATTTTCTTTTTGGGACTTTTAAATCTTTCAGTTCAATTACACACACACACACACACACACACACACACACATATATACATACACTCACTGTGCGTACTGGTACATGTAAGTAACAGTACATATTCTATATATAACTATAGTCTATGTACTTTTTACTAGCCTGTGCTTGGATTCCTCTTATTTCAGTGCTTCTATGTTGTATTTTCTTAGAAATTATATTTTTAATTGTATAATTTCAAATTATTTGACCTTAAAATTATCAACCATGTCTTATGATTTCCTTTTCAAGGTCTATAGATATAAGCTGATGTCTCCTGTTTTTCCTGTCATGGTCAAGGACGTTCATATTTGCAGATATGCAACTGAAACATGCCCGCCTCTGTTTGCAGGGCTATATCTTTGTTTCATCTTCAGTCTGACAGTTGACTTCAGTAGACCTAGGATTTGGAATCAACTGCTACTGACTTCTGCAGTTTGGTTTTCTCTACAATCCACATCATCCACTGATTTTTTTTTTTTTCAGAAAGCTCACTGTCAGCAGCTTTCCTTGCTCATTTGAATGTTATATTTCTTTTATTTCTGGTTTTTCTCTTCATATTCCAGAAATGAGCTCATTAATAAATAAGTAAATAAAACCTAAAAAACAAAAACAAATACTCAACTATGTATTACTGGTAGTGGACTTTGTCCATATTGAACATTTTTAAAATGATAACATTTATTTTTTTAACTTTGTTATGTAAAAACAACTTATAAGTAAGCAACATCACACACAGAAAGCACCCAGATTCCCAAACTATGCAGCTACACTCTCTTATATACAGTTAGAGTTCTCATTCAGAATGGAAGCTCTGAGTTCACATTAAATGTATGCACTTATCCCCATTACTTCTGTAGCATCTTCAGCTGTTCACAAACATCCCTGGTGAAACATTAGAAATCTAATTTTAAAACACTGAGAACTCTCCCCTGACACTTTTAAAATTTTTCCTTACCCTCTCCTACAGCCAAATTGTTAACAGAGAAAGAAAATGGACACACTGCATGAGTATCACGGGGCTAACACATGGTTACAGAGAAACAGCACAGAGGCTCTATGTCTGTTTCAAAGTGGTT
This sequence comes from Meriones unguiculatus, assembly GCF_030254825.1. Taxonomy (NCBI): domain Eukaryota; kingdom Metazoa; phylum Chordata; class Mammalia; order Rodentia; family Muridae; genus Meriones; species Meriones unguiculatus. The sequence continues at coordinate 9,781,138 of NC_083355.1, read as the reverse complement.
CTGACATGTGGCAGTTGGAAAAATGAACCAAAGACTCATGGTGTACTCTGGCAAGACTTCATTAAAGATTCTCTTTATCTCTGTTTCTCTCTCTCTCTCTCTCTCTCTCTCTATTTCTCTCTCTCTCTTCTCTTTCTCTCTCTCTCACACACACACACTTGTGTGTGTGTGCATGTGCGTGTCTATGTGTTGGTAAGGAAACTTGAGAGAAACACTTTGAGCTATAAAAGCCTTTTTTTTTAAAGGCTCCTTAATACAAACATAAAATTATACTTTAAAACCATAGGGGATATTTAATAAGTTTTCTTGCTATCTCAAATTCTGAATCAATGGACCACTTTTCCTCCCGGTTATTCTTTATGCAATACAGTGAATCTAGAGACTGTTCTTCTTTTGAGCATGCCGTACCGTCTCTCTGTAGACAATGAGCCTCACTAGTAGCTTTGAACTGCCTTTTCAGCGTCAACCCAGAAGGTCTATCCACCTACCAGTAGTTAATTTGCTAAAGAATGTAGGCTAAGTCACACTTAGCCTTAAAGTATTGGGTGTAGGGGCTGGAGAGATGGTTCAAGGGTTGGGCATACTGGCTGCTCTTCCAGAGGTCCTTAGTTCAATCTCCAACTACCTTCTTGGTAGTTCACAACTGTCTACAACTATAGTCCCATGAGATCTAATATCCTTTTCTGGAGCATAGGCATACATAAGACGGAACACCCATATAATACGTAAATAAATAAATCATAAAATAAAATGAAAAGTGTTGGATGTTATGATTGGGTGGAAAGGATAAGTTGATTTATCAGGTTTGATCAGATTTGCCAACAAGTTGCCTCTGTTTCTGAATGTCCTTCCAGCTTTGGACACTAAACAAATCAACATTGTTCTATGCTCCTAACTCCCAGCATCTGTGTCTGTACTTAATTCATTTACATCACGGGCCAAAGTAACCCTTATAAGAACAAAATATACTGCTTATTATTATGAAAATTTTTAATATAATAAATCACCAAATAATCAAATATCAATATCTGCAAACTTCGTGTTGTCCAAATAGAGGATGGGAGGGCATTTAGCTCTACTAACACATATTCTGGCTGTCAGCCTCTGAAATATAAGAATAATTATGATCACTTTAAGGATGGTGGCACTAGAGAGGTGGCTTTGGCGATCTTCTCAGGACCTGGGAATGTGATGGTAGTGAAGACCTGGGGAACACATAACGGGAGGTCCAAAAAGAAGCTAACAAGAAAGTCAGGGTCCCGATCCCACAGTCTGGCTCAGGGAGTACTGTTTCACTTGAGTGTTGGATGATGTACAAATGACAAAATGTTTCAGAAAGGAGAAATTGGCAATGCTTATTGAAAACCATAAAATATCTTATATATAACTCAGTAATTCATTTTATGGGACCATATTCCAGGAAAATCATTCCTCCCCATGTCCCACAGTAATTTCAAACATTTCCAGACTCCGGAAACTTCATATCCTTCTTTTCCTTCCATCCTTATCACACATCTTTTTGGAGGATGAGCTAACTCACCTTAACTTCTGGAGGAAGAGGAGGAGGGAGATTGGACCTGCCTAGTATCTTTCTTCTGGAAATGAAGTGCCTCTCCCTGCCACTGAGGTTGCTTTCCCCAGGGGTTTCTGACCCTTGTTCTAGTTCAGTTTCGCTCGCCTACACACTCTTCTCAATTCTGACCTCCTCTTTGTTTCCCTTCCCTTCAAAAATCAGTTTATGAACAAATAATCTGCCAGTGCTTGTAAAATGCAAAGCAAAATGTTCTCTTCCCACTTCCCCACCTGGCTCCTGTTCCTCTTTGTGAATTTTCTCAGTGCTAATTCTCTCCTTTCACAGAAGGCACTTCCTCATTTCCCTTCACTCCCAAGCTCTCCTCCATCTTGGTCCTGTTCCCAACAGTGGCCTTGGAACCATCTCTGGAAAATATTACCAGCATCCTCATTGTCACTCCATTCTTTTTATATTCAACGTTTTGGTGTTAACAGGCTTCAGGAGTGGCATGAAAAGCCACCAAAGAATTTCAGATGTGGGTCCTAAATGTGCTGCTATCTTTGCTGTCAGGACCCCCTAAATTAATTTCCTCTGGACTATTCCTGGCCAAGGTGATATAAGCCAACTGTGATGTAATTTTCACTGTACATCAGCTTGGATCACTGTCCTATATAAATTGTATAGAAACACGTAGGAGTCCAGGCAGAGGATCAGCACAAAACAGTGAGCAGTGGCAGACAGAATGAAAGTTTCTAAATATGGGGCAGTGTGAAGAGCAACTGATGACCAAATGGAAATGTTAAATGCCCTCAGACATGACTCAAGAGCTGGTACAGCATTGAGGGAAAGGAAGTGCCTGTCAAGTGGGAGACAAGAGAACGTGAGAGATGCTGGAAGGAGGCTGAGCACAGCTTTGGTGTATAGTGATGTAGTCTAAGGATCTTAACCATCTGTGCTTGACGCCTCCTTCTGGGGAGATAATCATTCTAATCTATTGGAGTGCTCTGTCCTATGAGTCTGATATTGCAGTGGGTATATTGATGAAAAGAGACAGAAAGCAGCCACAGTAGTCACAAAAGCAAGGGATGTCACCATCTCTTCATGCTCTATGCTTGCAGCTTCCTAACACTTACGTTCTACTAATCTAAGGACAAAGTAAATATGGAAAAATTACACAGACTTGAAAAGAGTCTCGAATGCCAGACATTATTAGCAGAAAGAACACCCTTCCAGAAATCATCTAAGACATTGATAGCAGAAAGGATACTCTTCCAGGAGTGATTTAAGTCTGATGTTTCCCTTCAGTCTGAGAATGCTTGCAGGGAGGAAAGCTAATGCAAATATATTAAAAACACTTTTTGATTATTAGAACCATAATAAGACCTTATTACAATAGCAAAGGGAGAAAACAGTGTTGCTAAAAAAAAACTTGGGATTACTGTATATAATATTCATAGAGCTAAAATGAAAAAAAAATGTACCATTTCAAGAAGATTTCTTTCTAAAAGATTGAGCAAGAGATTCAAGATGGCAGAGTCAACCATGGAGGATATCTGAACAGTGGCTCAGCAGTGAGAGCAGACTGACCAGCAGGCCATACTATGTATCCCCAAACCCTGACATCTGTATTTCTCAGGTGAGAGGAGAATCCAGGGGGAAACACGAGGGTCCATCTTCAGTCTACCCAACTAATATCACGGAAATATTCCAGGGCTCCTGCCCGGCACTTCCAAGACCCAAGCCCACCATTTGTGTATACCTTTCTGGTACCAGCAGCTCCTGGCTCTGACTTTGGGCTCTCACTCTCACTGTCCCCGGAGTGGATACTTTCCAGTACTAGGGTTGATGCTCCAAACCTGGGAAGTCACTCACATCCTCCAGAGGACACTTTCTGGTACCTGCGACTTGCCACCCCAGTCTCGGGCACCCGCATTCACTGACCTGTGGAGCAGATACCTTCCAGTACCAGGCGGTGCGTGGCTACAAACTCAGGCCCATTCCTAGTGTCCTGCAGACACTTTCCAGTACTGGTGGCTCCAGCTCCAAACTCGGGGCTCATCCTCACCATCCCAGCCTGGTGAGCAGCTCAAATCACAGGTGCCCTGAGGCTCGGGACCCAAAGAAGCAACCCCAGAAACTGCTCCAAGGCTCAACCTATCTCCCTGAGGGGACCAATGGGACCTCTGAGCTCACAGGTTCTCTAAAACGTCTGCAGGCATCAAACACTGTGTCTGAGCAAAGAGCTCACTAACCTCAGACCAAAAAAGCCAGTGGTGGGGCAGCTGACTCCAGGACTTCCCTCTGTGAAAGGAGGATTCCTGACCTCATGAGGAATCCATGTGGTCCCTAGGATTAAACATCTGAGGTGATCCACGGGCAATTCACTGAGAACCATCCACCAATCTGAGAAGGGATTCTGCAGCAACAGCCAGGTTCTAGCCCAGAGTTCTTCCTGCATCCCTGAGAACTCCAGTAGGCAACAGGATCTAACATTCAACCCCAGAGACAATCAGATGGCTAGAGGTCAGCATAAAAACACAGTCAACAAAAGCCAAGGCAATATGGCATCTCTCGAACCCAGTTATCCAAAGGCAAGAAGCCTTGGATGCGCTAACACAACTGAAACACACACACAAAATGCCATTAAATTTGTGTTTACAAAAATGATAACAGAGGAAATGAATAAAATCCATAAAGAAATACAGGGAGATACAATCAAACAGATTGAGGCCTTTAGACAGGAAATAATTAAATTACTGAAGGAAATACAAGAAAGTTCGAACAGGTGAAGTAACTGGACAAATCATATAATGAAAGGCAGGAAAATACAAACAAACAGGTAAAATAAATCAACAAAACAATGCAAAGTCTGCAAAGAAGGAAATAGAAACATTAAAGAAAGCACAAACTGAAGTCCTGAGGAGGAAGAACTTAGGGAAGAAAACAGGAAATACAGAAGTAAGCATCACCAACAGATTACAGGAGATAGAGAAAAGAATCTCAGGTGTAGGAGACACAATGGAATAAATCAAAGAATCCATTAAAGAAATTGTTAAATCCAAGAAAATCCTGACACAAAATGTCCAAGAAATCAAGGGCACCATGAAAAGACAAAACATAAGAATAGTAAGAATAGAAGAAAGAGAAGATTCCTGGCTCCAATGACTAGAAAATATTTTCAACAAAATCATAGAAAATTTCTCCAATCTTAAGAAAGACATGCCTATAAGCATAAGACAAGCTTATAGAACAACAAATAGAATAGACCAGAAAAGAAAATCCTCCCACCACATAATAATCAAAACACTAACTGTACAGAACAAAGAAAAATTATTAAAAGCTGCAAGGGGAAAAGTCCAAGTAACATATAGTGGCAAACCTGTTCGAATCACACCTGACTTCTCAGCAGAGACCATAAGAGCCAGAAGGGCCTGGGCAAACCCTAACAGACGACAAATGTCAGTCCAGCAAAATTTTCAATCACCATAAATGGAGAAAATAAGATATTCCACGACAGAACCAAATATAAACAATATCTATGCATAAACCCAACCCTACAGAAGCTATTAGAAGAAAAACTCCTACCCAAGGAAGATACCACACCTAAAATAACACAGGATATAAATAACTTCACTAAAGCAAAACCAAAAGTAGACCAGCACACAAACACACTACTACAACCAACATCAAAATAAAAAGGAACTAATACTCACTGGTCATTAGTATCTCTCAACATTAGTGGACTCAGCTCTCCAATAAAACCATATACTAACAGAATGGATGCATAAACAGGACCCATCGTTCTGCTACATACAGGAAATACATCTCAGCCACAAAGATAAACACTACCTGAGAGGAAAGGGTTAGAAAAAAGTTTTTCAAGCAAATGGACCCAAGAAGCAAGCTGAAATAGCCATTCTGATATCCAATAATATAGATTTTCAACCAAAATTAATAAAAAGATACGAGAAAGGACACATCAAACTCATCAAAGGAAATATCCACCAAGAAAATATCTCAATTCTGAACACCTCTGCCTCAAACACAAGGACACCCACATTTGTGAGAAAAAAAAAGAAACTAATAAAGCTTAAACCATACATAGATACGCACACAATAATAGTGGGAGACTTCAACACTTCACTCTTACAAAAGGACAGGTCAATGGAACAGAACCTAAACAGAGAAATAATGACAGTAACAGTTGTCATGAAACAAATGGACCTAATAGACATCTATAGAACTTTTGACCCAAACTCAAAAGAATGTTGCTTCTTCTCAGTACCTCATGGAACCTTCTCCAAAATTGACAATATGGTTGGACACAAAACAAGCCTCAACAGATACAAGAAGATTGAAATAATCCCATGTATCCTATCAGACCACCATGGCTAAAGCTGGATCTCAGCAACAACAGAAATAGCAAAAAAAGCCAACACATGAATGGAAACTGAACAACTCTATACTCAATGACAGTTGGGTCAGGGAAGAAATAAAGAAAGAAATTAAAGACTTCCTAGAATACAATGAAAATGAAGACACAACATACACAAACTTATGGGATAAAATGGAAGCTGTGCTAAGAGACAAGTTCATAGCACTAAGTGCCTTCATAAAAAAATTGGAGATATCACATACAAGCAATTTAACGGCACATCTGAAGATCCTGGGGGGGGGGAAGAAGCAAGCCCTTACAAGAGGAGTCGAGGGCTGGAAATAATCAAACTCGGAGCTAAAAATCAATAAATTAGAAGCAAAGAAAATGATTCACAGAATCAAGGAAACCAAGAACTGGTTCTTTGAGAAAATCAACAAGATAGACAAACCCTTAGCCAAACTAACTAAAAGGCAGAGCAACTCTATCCAAATTCACAAAATCAGAAATGAAAGGGAGGGGACATAATGACAGACACTGAGGAAAACCAAAGGTTCATTAGATATTTCTTCAAAAGTCTATATTCCATAACACTTAAAAATATAAATGAAATGAACAATTTTCTTGGTAGACTTCACTTAACAAAGTTAAATCAAGACCAGCTAAATAAATTAAAAAGCCCTATATTCCTTAAGGAAATAGAAGCAGTTGTCAAAAGTCTCCCATCCAAAAAAGCCCTACGGCCAGGTGGTTGTAGTGCAGAATTGTACCAGGCCTTCAAAGGAGAGCTAAAACTAATACTCTTAAAACTATTTCACAAAGTAAAAACAGAAGAAACGTTCCAAACTCATTCTACAAGGCAACAGTTACCTTCATACCTAAACTGCACAAAGATCCAACAAAGAAAGAGAATATTGGGCCAATTGTCCTTATGCACACTGACTCAAAAATACTCAATAAAATACTCCAAACTGAATCCAAGAGCACATGAAAGATAGTCATCTATCATGACAAAATAGAATTCATCCCAGGCACGCAGAAGTGGTTCAATATATGGAAATCCATCAATGTATTCCACCACATAAACAAACTGAAAGAAAAAAACAAAACAAAACAAAACATATGATCATCTTAAATGCTGAAAAAAACAGTTGACAAAATCCAACACCCTTTCATGTTTAAAGTCTTGGAGAGATTAAGGATACAGGCACATACCTAAACATAGTAAAAGCAATATACAGCAAGCCTATACCCAACATCAAACTAAACACAGAGAAACTTAAATGGATTTGACTGAAATCAGGGACAAGACAAAGTTGCTCACTCTCTCCATTCCTCTTCAACATAGTACTTGAATTTCCAGCTAGAGTAATAAGATAATTAAAGTGTATACAAATTGGAAAGGAAGAAGTCAAAGTATCACTTTTCACAGATGATATGATAGTATATATGACCCCAAAAAGTCTACCAGGGAATTCCTAGGGCTGATAAATACTTTCAGCGAAGTGGCTGGATACAAAATTAACTAAAAAAAAAAAAAATCAGTAGCCCTGCTGTATACAAAAGCCATACAGGCTGAGAAAGAAATCAGGGAAACAACACTACTCACAATAGCTACAAAACCCAGAAAGTATCTTGGTGTAACTATAACAAGCAAGTGAAAGACTTATATGAAAAAAACTTCAAGTTTCTGAAGAAAGAAATTGAAGAATAGATGAGAAAATGGAAAGATCTCCCATGTTCATGGACTGGTAGGATTATCATGATAAAAATGGCCATCCTACCAAAAGCAATCTACATATTCGGTTCAATACCAAAAGAACATATTTCTTTACAGATCTTGAAAGAACAATCCTCAACTTCATATGGAAAAAACAAAAAACTCAGAATAACCTTTCAAACTTGCACAATAAAAGATCTTGTGGAGGTATTTCCATCCCTGATCTAAAGCTGAACTACAGACCAACAGTAATTAAAACTGCATGGTACTGGTATAGAAACAGAATGGTGGATCAATGGCATCAAATAAAAGACCCACAAACTACAGATACTTGAATTTTGACAAAGACACCAAAACAATACAATGGAAAAAAGATAGCAGCTTCAACAAATGGTGATAGTCTACATGTAGGAAAATGCAAATAAATCCATATTTGTCACCCTGCACAAAATTAAAGTCCAAGTGGATCAAAGACCTCAACATGAAACCAGACAAACTAAATCTGTTAGAAGAAAAAGTATGGAAGAGCCTTGACTTCATTGCCATAGAGGACAAACTTCCTGAACAGAATACCAACAGCACAGGCTCTAAGATCAACAATCACTAAATAGGACCTCATGAAACTGACAAGCTTCTGTATAGGAAAGAACACTGTCAACAGAACAAAACAACAGCCTTCAGACTGGGAAACATCTTCACCAATCTTACATCTGACAGAGGGCAATAACAAGAATATATGAAGAAATCAAGAAATTAAATACCAACAAACCAAATAATCCAATTAAAAACAGGGTACGGAGATAAAAAGAGAATTCTTAACAGAATAATAATTAAATGGCAGAGAAACACTTAAAGAAATACTCAAAGTCCTTAGTCATCCGGGAAACGCAAAATCAAAACCACTCTGAGATTCCATCTTATACCCATCAAAATGGCTAAGATCAAAAATTCAAGTGACAACACATGCTGGAGAGGATGTGGAGAAAGGGGAACCTTCCTCCATTGCTGGTGAAAGTACAAACTTGTACAGCCCTTTTAGAAATCAATCTGGTGCTTTCTCTGAAAACTGGGAATAGTGCTACCACAAGACCCAGCTATATCACTCCTGGGCATATCCCCAAAAGATGCTCCACCATACAATAAGGACATTTGCTCAACTCTGTTCATAGTAGCTTTATTCATAATAGCCAGAATCTGGAAACAACCTAGAAGTCCCTCATCTGCAGAATGGATATAGAAATTGTGGTACATTTACACAATGGAATACTATTCAACTATTAAAAACAAGGAAATCATAAAATTTGCAGGCAAATAGATGGAACTAACAAAGATCATCCTGAGTGAGGTAATTTTTAACCAGAAAGACACTCATGGTACATACTCACTTGTAAGCAGATATTAGCCATATAATATAGGATAAACATTACTGTTGTAGGTGGTGATTAATATTTATTATTGGTTTATCTTTTATTAAAATGCTTGCTATCCTAAACAGCTGTATAACCAAGTCACCACACAGAGACTGGGATTTATTTAATCAACCTAGAAAACAATGCTGGGCAATAGTTGTTCCATCCTAAACCTCCAAGCCCTCATAGTTTCCTAACATTTAGATTTTATCCATTATACTTGCTTTTTGTGAAATCTTAGGTCTGGTTCATGCTCCATGTCCTCCAAGATCTGTCCTCCAGCTCTGTCTCCAAATTCTTCTCTCACCCTTTCTCCTCCCACTCATTTCCTGCCCTCTGCTCCTCCCCTCTTTCCTGTCCTCTGGCTCCTCCCATTGCACAACATTGTGGCTAGTTGCTTTATTTTGGCCTGTTTACACAAAGTTGAGACAGGATGCTTAGAATAAGTATCACAATGCAATATCCAAATTGAAACCAGAGAGGTGGGGGGAGAAATCAGCATTTGAATTAACAAGGGTAAGGTGTATACATTTCAAAAGAACATTATACCAATACATTACTAAAATCCATAGACCTTAAAGAAGCTATACAACAAGGAGGACCCAAGGGAGGATGCTTATTTCTCACTCAGAAGAGTGAATAGGATAGACACCAGAAGTGGCAGAAGACTTGGAACAAGACAGAAGCCTATCATAGATATCCTCTGAAAGACTCCACCCAGCAGGGTATTGAAGCAGATGCTGAGACTTACAGCCTAACTTCGGGCAGAGAGCAGGGAGTCTTATGGAAGATGGAGGTGGGGTGGAAAAGAAGGACCCAGAGGAGAAAGGAGTTCCACAAGGAGGCCAACAAAGCCAAAAATTCTGGGCTCAGGGAGACCTGCAGAGACTGATGCATTAATCAAGGACCATGCACAAAGAGGACCTAGATGCCTGCTCAGATGTAGCTAGTAGGAAGCTCAGTCTACATGTGGGTACCCTAGTAAGGGTAATAGGGCTGTCTCTGACATGAACTCAGTTGCCTGCTCTTTGATCATTTCCCCCTGGCTGGGTGACTTTGCTAGCTCACAGAGAAAGAGGATCCAGGCAATTCTGATGAGACTTTATAGGCTGGGGTCAGATAGTAGTTGAGTAGAACACCCCCTTTCTGTGGACTAGGGAAGGATGTGGAAGGGGGATGAGAGAGGGAGGGTGAGACAGGGCGTAGATAAGGGAGGGGGGCTACATTCAGGATATACAGTGAATAAATGTAAAAAATTAAAATTAAAAATAAATAAAAAGATTGAGCAAAATGAGTTTAACATTCTTATATTCTTGTTAAGCATCAATTCTTTTTCCTAAATGAAATCTTTACGATTTGACAATCATACTTCTTTTCATTTTGATTTTGACATAATATAAATGTTATAAGGAGACCCCATTTTGTTTTGGTCCCTGAAATGCACATACCAATCCCCCATACCTCTCAAATGTTATAATCAAGAAATTATTCTTCCCAAAAGCACAGACATTACTTGACCCTCGTCTGGGTAGCATCAAAGTTGGGAAGGCCTGGTGTCTGAACAAGCCATGTAGTTGGGAAAGAATGTCCATTAGCATAGAGACCTTTGCCTTTTAAAGCCAAGCACTATTGACATTACTGATAATGGTGAACTGAATGACATCTTTGGCTTATTCTTCTGGGCTGTCCTTCTGAAAATGTCTACTTGTACTCAGAAAAACAAATGCTTTTTTTTTTAAAGAATGAAGTGCTCAAAGTAGTTCCTAAGCCGAAATGAGCACAGATTGTCTAATCACCGATAGCAGTTTTCACTCCATGGTATTTTGATCCAGACAATACAGTCTCTAACTATGTAATATAATTAGATACCCCTCCTTACCTTTTTCTTAAAAAAAAAATAGACAGGATTGTTATTGCGACCAGAGGTTTTATATATTTATAGTACAATGTGGAGTAGAAGGTGAGAGTAGAATAGCAACATCTTCCTAAGGGATTCAAAACATGCAAAAGACCAGTTGTTTATCCTCTTTAATAAAGAGAACAAAGTGTTTCCTTCAACTCTTCATATGAGGTCTCTACCGCAAATGTAGGTGAGCCTCCGGAGTTCAGGTTACACAAGTTAGCTAGTTGGATCACAAACCCAGAAGAGAACTTGGTTCGTATCTGAGCTCAGTGTAGAGCACATTCTATTTGGAAGCTTATTCTGGTTTCAGCATCATATGTCACAAACATGTGTCTGGCAATAGCAAAGGTGTTTCCAGCATCGTTACATATGCACATCTATCAGCATTAGGTATCCATATGTACTGAATCATATATCCACACATTTTTTTAAGTTACGGTTGAATGCCTCTCCACATTTCAGTATCGGTGATATAGCTCCAAATACAACAACGCAGAAATTGACTTCTCTGTTCAATTTGCTATGCACGTTGAGAAAACAAACTGGAGCCTGTGAGTTGGTCCATGGTGGAAAGTTGGTTCCTGACCACAGTAGGAGAAGCCCTGATCACCTGTCATTGGAAGCACTGGAAAAGACTGGGTGTGCTAAAGCAAAATCATCATGCCACTTTGGGTGCTGGGATGAGAGGACGTAGAGTTTTAGAGTGGCCTGGCATACACAAGACACTGTCCCCTCACCCAAAAGAAAAGGGGCATGGAATAAAATGAAAGAAAGGAAAATGGGGGTGGGGGGAAGGGAGAGAGCAATCTCAGTCATTTGTTCTCAGCATATTTGACAGTTTATGAGTATCTGCCTTAACCATTACCCACTGAAATGAGGGACTTCTCTACACAACAATGAGGCCAGCACAAGTCTATAAATTACAACATGACTATTTAGCAAAATAACAACAGTAGGTTTCCCTCTAGGGCTCCATGACCTTTTTAGTCGTGGGCTTTGACAACCTTTACAGTATCAGGCATGAATTTCCCTTCCTCTTGTGGAACAGGCCTCAAACCAATCAAGAGAGGGGTTGATTGTGTCCAGTAAACAGCCATCTTCTGGTTCTTAATGATTTAAATTATATGTTACCTTCTATAATCATGAAGTTAGCCATTCCTCAGTGTTTGGACGCCTTTCCCATACCAGCCTCTCTTTATCTGCAGCTCCCAGAGGCAAAAAAAAAAAAAAAGTCTTTTAGAACCCATTAATTTTGAATATGTGGCATTCCTATGGCCTTGGTACACTCAAGAGCAGCAGGATGACTAGTGAAGCAGAGATTCCAGCTCATCAGTCTTGATGCTGAATGCTGTTTTTCACGATGCTCTTCTCTCTCCCGTCTCTCTAAAAGAAGTCTTAGCTCTTTTGCTTAGCTAACTTCCCTTGAGTTTCTGGCTTTGTGCTATCTGAAGCATGTATCAGCCTCTGCCTTAACTTCTCCTCCTCCATGTCTTTTCCAGCCAATTTTGTCTGTCATGGACTCGTTGCTCCAAGAAGACATTTTGCTACAAGTTGACAGCTGTGGCTTCTCTCTGATTATCTTCTGTTCATCTTCTGTGAGCCCTTTGTCTTCACCAGCTTCAGCTGCCAAAATATGATGTCATACACCTTCAGTAGCTTAAATGATGGGGCCTAATTTAGACGCGAAAAGAGCAAGATTGTTAGCAGGGTTGATGTCTGGTGAGAGATTTCTCCCTGGGTTGTCACCCATCTTTTTCTATCTTTTCATGGGAAGGCAGGGAGAATGAGAACAGGAAAGGAGAAAGGAGAAGTGAAGTGGAAGAGCAACAAGAAGGGAAGAATAAGAGAACAGAGGGAGAAAGAGGACAAAGGACAGTGATCCAGTGAGCTCTTCCATTTATTATGAAGCTTCGATCCTATGAGATCGGGTCACGCACGCTGATTTCACTTAACCTTAATTTCCTAAAAGCCCCTACTCCCAAGTGCTATCACATGGTAGCTAGGATTCCAACATGGGAGTTTGGGTGCTAGACCACAATTCAGTGCACTGTACCCTTCTAGTGACATCAGGATTCCAGCAGCACCTTGCTGGTTCCCTAAGCACAGTAAGCTCACCCAGAAAGCAAATCAGAAGTGTAGATGAACCACAATTTCTGTATCCATTCTTCAAATGAGCAGCATCTGGGCTGTTTCCAGGTTCTGGCTATAACAAATAAAGCTGCTACAAACATGGTTGAGCAAATGTCCTTATTGTGTACTTGAGACTATTTTGGGTATATGCCTAGGAGTGGTATAGCTAGATCTTGAGGAAGCACTATTCCTAACTGTCTGAGAAAGCACCAGATTGATTTCCAGATTGGTTGTACAAGTTTACATTCCCACCAGCAGTCGAGGAGGGTTCCTCTTTCTCCACATCCTCTCTAGCATGTGTTGTCACTTGAGTTATTTACCTTAGACATCCTGATGGGTGTAAGGTGAAATCTCAGGGTCATTTTGATTTTCATTTCCCTGATTACTGAGGACATTGAACATTTCTTTAACATTTAACATTTCATTTAACATTTTTTAACATTTCTTTGCCATTCGATATTCCTCTATTGAGAATTCTCTGTTTAGCTCTGTACCCCATTTTTAATTGGATTACAAGACCTGGAGAGGACAGGAACTCCACAAGAAGAACAACAGATCCAAAAAGTCTGGGCACAGGGGTCTTTTCTGAGACTGATACTCCAGCCAAGGACCACTCATGAGATGGCCTGGAAACCCTGCACAGAGGTAGCCTATGGGCAGTTCAGTATCCAAGTGACTTCCATAGTAATGGGGACAGGGACTGTCTCTGACAGGAACTGAACCGGCCTGCTCTTTGATCACCTCCCCCTGTGTGGGGAGCAGCTTTACCAGGCCATAGAAGAAGACAATGCAGCCACTCCTGATGAGACCTGATAGACTAGGATCAGAGGGAAGGGGAGGAGTACCTCCCTTATCAGTAGATGGGAAGAGGGATACCAGTGGGGAAGAAGGAGGGTGGGATTGGGAGGGGAGGAGGGAGGGAGGTATGGGGGGGGGATACAAAGTGAATAAACTGTAATTAATAAAATACAAATAATTAAATAATAAAAAATAAAATATATTTAAATTTAAAAAAAGAAGTGTAGATGAAGACGGCTTGACCAAGCAATGTCAAGAAGTCATGTGTTTATCTTAGACAGCGTGGGTCCTGATGTGAGTGCAGACTTTCCTGCAGGTGAGGGCTTTCAGCTCACTTCTCTGCCTTAAAAGCAGCACACCTTTCATGCCGCCCCGCCCCGCAGTTAAACCAGACTGGCTCCCAACTCACAAAACAGCAGCAAAATTTAGCTAATCAATGTTTTACTGCTCTAATTAAACCATGCACTTACAAATGAAATGTAACACTTAAAACCAGGTCCCGATTTCTCCAAGCTGCCTTAATACACATAAACCATTACCGCAGACGGCCACATTCTTTTCACCATTTATGAGGGTCCACAACACGCAAGCAAGAGCAAATGGCTCTTAATTATCATAGAACTTGAAGAGCATGGTTCCTTCATATCCCAGCTTTGTCCCAACCACTTCTGAGGCCTCTTGTGTGGATGAGCTTCTGGTATTTCTCACTTTGGCATTCCATCTCCCAAGAACTGCTACCTTATGTGACTTATCCGCCAAAGGAAAGTGAAGGAATTGAGACTTTGCCTTCTGGGGCAGTAGGATAATTAGAGCAAAATGGTTTATCTCAGCCTCAGAATGTTGAACAGCAGCTTCTGTGTCTGCTCTGAATGCCACAGCTCAAGTGATGACAATTTCTCTCTCCCAAATCCCACCCACAGAGGTTTCCCTCAGACCACCACCATAGTCTATTATTAGCCTATATAAGACCAGCAATATCTCAATGGAATTTTTGTAAGACTGAAAAAAATTGCATACTTATATTATAGAGGTGGGAATTGATTTACATCGCTACAGAATGAGCTCTTAAGCAATACAATATTTCAGAAATATTCATTAGCCCAAAAGGAAAATTTAAACAGAAAGGCTGAACTAACTGCACCACCTAGCAAGGTGTGCATAGAAGAGAGGAACAACACAGTTGGCCAAGTTCATATTCATCTGGGTTTTGGGACTTCACAGTCTCAGCCTCTTTGGAAGCTCAGATTCCTTTGAAACTTGGCAGAATAGTATTTTCTATGAAGAACAAGGGAAAAAAGGGGTTTGGAGGCATATGCCTAAGATTCCATATCAAATATATTCTTATAAAATATTATGATAAACTAACTTGAAATGTATCAAGAAAGTTCAGGTTCAATTTGTGTCATGAAAATCTGATTTTCATAGAATTATGTACTAGGGAGGAATCTTTGTGAGCCTTTGACTCTCTTATTTTATGAATGGCATCATTACCTCACAGAAAAGCAATTCATTCTCTGGAGTTACTCTGCAAAGAGTTGGCCGCCTGGAAAGCTGTGTTGTTCATATGGAGAGGGACTCAGTCACAGAGAGCATATTTCAGTTAAGAAATAGGCAAGTACCGATGGGCTCTGTAGGCGCAGCGCTATATTGGTTACGGATAGGTGGAGCATTCCGAATCTGAAACTGAAATTCAAAACTGTACAAAGTGGCGGGACCTGGGGCATCAACCCGCATGCAATCAGACATGCTCTTCTCTGGGTCCAAAGCGGCTGACCCTGAGTGCAGTGCTTAGCCTCGCATCCTGAGCGTATCATTTTAGCTTTTTATGGTATCCAACCATGCTTGGGGAGAATGTCCTGCTTCAATGGCTGTAAAGGCCTGAATGATCATGGCTGCATCACACTGTTGTGAGACTCTAATCTTGCATATATACCACAGGCAAACCAAGGAGACCAACACCAGAAGGCCTGCTAACGCCCCCATGCCCGCCCATTCCTTCAGATGATTCATGGCTGCAGCAATCCATGTTGATAATCCTGTGGCTAGTCCTGCGTCCACTCTGGTAGAATTTACTGTGATAATGGCCACCTCGTCTTCCCCGCCATGGTGGAATGTATCCCCTGGAATTATAGGCCGGACTACATCCTTCCTTTCTTAAATTGCTTCTTGCCAGATAGTTTGTTGCTTTACTTAAAATACTAACTGGTGAAGTTGCTAGTTATGAGATGTGTCAAAGATCTGGAACATATGAGGGCTGTGTGGCAAAAATAAACAGCCAGAGACAGTAGAGATTGCATCCTTGGTCACTCAGATAGACTCATATGTCATGAGATTCACAGGAACTATCAAATTCCCTCCAACCAAGCAGGCCTGCAGGGCCTCTGCCTCCCAAGTGCTGGAGAGAAAGGTGAGCACCACCATGCCTGACAAAGGTGGTGCTTTACAAAAGCACCTCATGTAGATTTTCCAAGATCTTTTGTTACGTGTTTGCTTTGGGGGCTGTTATTGTTTCGTTCTCTGCGAGAATGGAAGGGAGATGAGCGCAACACAGACCTGGGATCATACTCGTTTAACATTTGTGGAACAATGACGTAGCGGCACTGACTAAAATATGTACTTGTGAGAATATCTTATTCTAATAAAAAACTAATTGCAATGTATAATTCTGGGCCAGATCCCGGACTGGGAGCAATTACTGTAAGGCCTTTAGTAAGAAAATTGATGAAATGTGCACAAACT
This sequence comes from Meriones unguiculatus, assembly GCF_030254825.1. NCBI lineage: Eukaryota > Metazoa > Chordata > Mammalia > Rodentia > Muridae > Meriones > Meriones unguiculatus. Next base: position 9,764,551 of record NC_083355.1, on the reverse strand, counting down.
TTGCAGACAACTCTCTTAATTCTGAAGGGGAAACTCTTGAATCGGGCAATTTTTCTGTAAGTATAGAAGCAAGAGTCTGCTGTTAGGAAATGTGCATACATACATTTTGAGGTAAATGGGGAAGATTTCCATGCTTCATCTCAAGTGATAGAAAAAAATAAAATAAAATTAGAGAGCCGGGGCTCTAGAGATGGCTGATCTGGAAAAGACCTTTACTTCCAAGCCTCTGGTTTATCCTCAGACCCACCTGGTAGGAACAGACTCCCAAAATTGTCCATTGATCACAAGTTCACTATAGCACACGCATCCCTCAACAAGAATAAATCAATGTAGTTTTAAAAATAGAGGGAGACAGCGAAAGGGTGTGGTCAGGAAGGGGCTAACAGTTGCTGCTTTTGTTGAAAGGATATCAGGTAGCAAATTAATTTTTCAGTTAGCAAACAGAGAAATGTGTTCTATGTGTGATGTTTCATATACATGCATTATTACACTTTGTTCTTATTTGATCTCTTCTTAACCTCACTGCCCTCTTGAAACTCTATGGGTTCAAATTATTTCAACATGAAAATAAAAAAAAAAATTAAACAGGCATCCTAATAAATATAACCCCCCCCCAATGAAAAACAGGCCATTTTTTGCCTCTGGTATGATTTTTACCTCTGAAATTGTGTTAAGCATATGATGTTGGTATTAAAATACCTTAGAAGTCAGTAAAATGGTCCTTCCCACCCTTTCCTTCCCTCCATCCCTTCTTCCCTTCTCTTTTTCTTTTCATCAAAAGTTGTCTAAAACAAGCATGTTTGCACTTAGGATCCAGCCCTAATCTCTGTTGCTGGGAACTGTAAGAACTCTGGTCTGCCAGAATCTCTTTTCTCCCACATTTCTGCAAAAACTTATTGGTAAAATCATGAACGAATTCTTAATTTCTTTTAGTTGAAACAGATAACAGAAAGTTCAGGTCAAGTTTCAGTACTCATAAAAGTTTATTCTGAAAATAAAAGGGGGAATAGGGCTAAAACTCTCTTTTTCTCTCTCTATCACAAGCAGACGCATGCGTGCGTGTGCGCGCGCACACACACACACACACACACACACACACACACACACATACACACTCCTACCCTAAGCCCCAGACTGCAGACAGTTCCCCTTTTGTTAGGACTGCTATCATATGTACAGTTTATGGTTCCCTGTCACATAGCAACATTTTCTCTGTGTGCAGTAACACATCTAAAATGACATAATAAAAAAAGAATTATCTGTGATTAGAGGTGAACTGTGAAAATGACTCTGGTTGGTGCCAAAAATCAGGGGAGTTTATTATTTCAGTAGCTGCCGTGGAAACCCCTCTGGGTGCCTAGAAGCCCTGCCTTGTGGGCTTCCCGCCCATCCTCCTCCCTGACATGGTAATGGGCTTTGTTAAATTCAAAGACAGTTACGTCAGCAATCTGGGGCCTCTTGTGGGTTTTTCAGGCTTATAAAGCACACAAATTATGTCCAAATATTGGCCTGAAAAATTAGTAAGCTATAAGGCTTGTGTTATTTTAGCCAAGCGTTACTGGAGTATAAAGAAACCTGGGGACCCTAAAGTTCAGGGGTCTCTTTGCTGTTTCTACTTTACTTTTTGGTGGGCTGATTCTGATGTGTCTGTCATAGTTTGTTTTGTTTACCTCTTTTTATAGACATATAAATCTACATATATAATATTATATACTTCTTAAAATACTGTATCATTGTTATATATTACTGAACATATTATATGTAGTATTGCATACATTATATGCATGTAATAATGTATGCATTACATATAATGCATATCTTTGTATTTATTTCTTATTTGACATTTTTGGCATACATTTTGGCATACATTAATGATCACCATTATAATTCTGATGTGTTTGCAGATGCTCCTTTGTTTTAGTTATCCTCAAAAAAAAAAAAAATGAGAATGTCATGTGTTAGAACTTGCTCGTGGGTATTATGTACATAAAATATTCCATACATAGAGCGTGGGTCAGCAGTTAAATAGAAGATAAGCTTTAGCTGACCATGAAGGAAGGCTGCAGAAGGTGGAAGGCTCAGAAGATAGGGTGTTTGTTGCACAACAGTGAAGACCTGAGTTCAAGCCCCAGGACCGAAGTAAAAAGCAAGGCATGTAGGACGTTCTTTTAACTGCGGCACTGAGAAGGTGAAGGCAAGTACCTCCCTGGGCCAGCCAACCTAATTAGCAAGCCAACCAAAGACCAAAAGCAACCAGGTGAATGGCAACTGATGAATGACAGCATAGGCTATGTTTTAGCCTGCATGTACACCCACAGATGCACAGACATCCAAGCATACCAAAACTCACGCACACATGTACACACACAGATTGCAGAGAAGAAAATTACCCTTCACTTTCCTTGTGGACTATTACATCAGCTTAATGAGTTAGGGCAATAGACATGCAGTTCAACCCTCAGACTTAAGAATGGATCTCAATGGAATAAACAGGGCTAAATTCCTGAGCTTTTATTTTTCATTTTTTTGTCACCGTAACATAAAGGCTAATATTAGGGTTTGAAGACACAAAGAACTGAAAACAAACCAAAACCTATTCCGGGGCCTCGTGAGGCATAAGGTTCTCCACCAAGTGAATGGTCACCTGGAGGCCCTCTAGTAGGAGGTCCAGAGACCAACACAATTGCAGCCCTTGGGTCCAGTGCAATGTATTGCTAATGGTGCTTATCATTCATATTAATGTGCTTGAGGCTGCAGGGAGCCAGACTCCAAAGTTCTTCATAATATTATTCATCAAGCAGGGAGATAATTACTGCTAGCCACTGGGAAGTATACTTGTTAATAAAACTATGCCTATTTTAGGCTGCTTATATTTTAACATGGCATTTTCCACTAGGCCTTCGCGTTTTCCAGACAGCTAATGTTTAATGTTCATTATTTAATTCCCACAAACATCAATAAGGGGTTCCAAAGGTCAAAACCCAAGGGGGAAGAGGAGGCTTTGCTGAATAGAGTTATTTACACAGCTAATCAGGAGCATAAGCCCAAGAGGTATGCAAATCACCTTGTTTCCAGAGAGGGAACAGTAGAATAGTCTTTGGCCCCCGTTCACACCCTGGAGATAAACAAAAGATTTGACTTTCTTCCGCTGACTTCTCTTGTGTATGTGATCTTATTTGGTTTCAGTTTTCAAGTTTATAGAAATAATCTTCTGGGTGAAGCAAGGTCAAAACAGCAACCTAGGGTTTAACTGCTGATCAAGCAAACAGGATGTCCCACTATTCCCCCAAAGCCATAAACTATCAGTTAACGGTATTATTCCCACCCATAATACCCTCTTGGACCAACAGGAAATGTACCTTCCTTAGCTGCCCCTGTGTAGAAGAATTCGTGTTTTTTTTTTTTTTAAAGACTATAAAACTGGACATGTCAGTGTTTTCCTCTCCATCCTAAGTAAGAAAAGCTTAGAGGATGAGGTTCAGAATCTTCCCAAAGGTCTTATGAATTCTCTTCAACTTGTCTGTCTTAATGGTTTGGATGGTTCGTTTGTTCTTAAAGGTCACTAAGCCAGAATTTAGGGGAACTTGACTCTAGTTTAATGTCTACTACCCCTGTGTGACATGATGCATATCATTTCAAATTGATAGCTGGAATTCTAAGAGAGAAGGCATAAGTACTGTGCTTCTTATCAAGTGTACTGCTGTATATCAAGTGTACTGCTGCTGCAGTGGCACAGAACTGAAATCCCAACACTCAAGAGGCTGACGCAGCCTAATCAAGAATTCAAGACCAGCCTGCGCTAAATACTTCCAATCAAAAAGCAAATAAATAGCAGAAGCCATCACCAACATCATCTAAACACATATCATCTAAATGAACATTCTTGAGGACTCAAGGAAAGTCATAAGGCCACAAGCAAAAACTGGTTTGAGGAATAAATACGATTTTACACAGCATGTCTTGTGAAATATTTTAAAACTGTGATGTTTTTGCCTTTGAACACTTTCTTACAAAGCTTTGAAAATGGCTGACATCTCTTTGCCAGCTATAAATTAAAGGGTTTTTTTCCTCAGAAGTTATGTTGGGTTCATATTGGGTCTCAAATTCAAAAATGTTCCTATTATAATATAGCTAGATTTAGTAAGCTATTCCATTCCACCAAATCAAAGAAAAGTAAAAAAAACAAATAAATAAAAACACAGCACTTTTTTTTTTTTTCAGTAAGTTTTCACTTATGATCCATGACCTATCTAGCCATAGATTCTTGGCCTGGTAACTCTATCAGGCTTCAGTCTCTTGGAGTCGGCCAGATCCAATCAGAGAGTAGTGGGTTACTCCCATAACATTTGTGCCTTCATTGCATCACTGGCATGGCATGTCAGGTCAATCATTGTTATAGCTCATAGGATTCAAAGATGATTTTTTTTTCTTCTCTGGTAGCCTATATAGCATCATCTATCATTATCAAAGCAAATCAGTATGGATAAAGCTTTGAGGTCAGTATCATAGTTCTAAACAAATTCCTAAGGTTTTATTGCTATACGCAATAAATAGTGCATCTCTCAGTCCTCATCAGTGATATTTCTTCTTGCAATAGATGGAGCTTAACACGGGATACCCACAACCCATTAACAAGAAGAGAATAAGCAACTGCAGAGTCATCAGCCTTGAACCTCATTCCTCCCCATAAAGTTTAGTGATCATTGTAGAAGACAAATTGGAAAGATGTAAGAGCCAAAGGCATTGGATACAAGGAAACAATGTTTCGTGGATACATATAAACTCACAGATACATATAAACAAACAGCATGCACAGGCCTGTGCAAACTCAAGCCAGGTAAAATCCCAGCACAAACTCTCACCCCTAGCCAAGGAGATGTTTGCAGTTGACAGCTACTGGGAGAAGATAAGTCAGTTTTTTTTCTTTAAGGGTGTGACCTTTGTTATGATGACCACCCTTTATGGGTTGATCTCATACCCAAGAGTGTTTGAGGGACATAAATGGGACTTGCTGGATGAAAGAAAGAAGGAAGGAAGGAAGGAAGGAAGGAAGGAAGGAAGGAAGGAAGAAGGGAGGGAGGGAGGGAGGGAGGGAGGGAGGGAGGGAGGGAGGGAGGGAGGGAGGGAGGGAGGGAGGGAGGGAGGGAGGGAGGGGAAAGGAAGGAAGGAGGAAGGAAGGAAGAAGGAAGGAAGGAAGGAAGAAGGAAGGAAGGAAGGAGGAAGGAAGGAAGGAAGAAAGGGAGGAAGGAAGGAAGGAGAAAGGAAGGAAGGAAGGAAGGAGAAAGGAAGGAAGGAAGGAAGAGGAGGAGGAGGGAGGGAAAGAAAGAAAGAAAAAAAGAAAGAAAGAAAGAAAGAAAGAAAGAAAGAAAGAAAGAGTGGGATTGGGAGGGGAGGAGGGAGGGGCTTATGGGGGGATACAAAATGAATAAAGTGTAATTAATAATAATAATAATATATATATATATATATATATATACAAAAAAAAGAAGAGAGGATGGGATTGGAAAGGGAAGGGACTAGGGAGGGGGCTACAGTGAGGATAAAAAGTGAATAAATAGTAATAAAAAATAAGAGAGTGACAACAGCTGGCTCTTTGACCTCCCCTTTTCCCCCAAGGGAGGAGCAGCCTTGGTAAGCCACAGAGGAGAACATTGCAGTCAGTCCTCAAGAGACCTGATAAGCTAGGATCAGATGGAAGGGGAGGAGGATCTTCCCCATCAGTGGATTTAGAGAGGGGCATGGGAGGAGATGAGGGAGGGTGGGATTAGGAGGGAATGAGGGAGAGGACTACAGCTGGGATATAAAATGAATAAACAGTAACTAACATAAAAAATAAAATTTAATTTAAAAATAAAAGAAAGAAAGAAAGAAAGAAATTAAAGAGGGAATGAAAAAGAGATGAAGTTTAGTGTACAAAAAGGTGGGGATGAGTCTTGAAGAGTTGCAAGAGTTAATAAAATATTACTTAAAATTCTACATTAATTTAGTATAGTTCGCACGCACACACAGTGCTCAGGTAGAGGTCAAAGAATAGCTTGCAAGAGTCAACTTGCTCATTCTACCTACTAAACTCAGATCGCCTGGCTTTACCTATGAGTCGACTCACTATCTCACATAAAATCACCTTGCTTGTATTCTGTTCTTACTCTGACTTCAAGTCCTGGACTATGTCATTTTTTCCAATCTAATTTCTGCCTTTCTAAGATTTATTGTTTTGTTTATTTTGTTTTTAATTTTCCTGAGTTGCCTAAGGCCCAGATCCGCCTCTTGCTACATATCTTCTCCAGCCATTCTAAAATATGGAGCACTCTTTGATTCTTTCATTCAGATTCCTGCTAGTTAATTTGCTATACATGTTTCATTTATTCCAGAAAACAGGCTTGCAAAAGTGCTGAGAAAAGTCAAGACAGTTTTGACTGGACATACTGCTAAAGTGACATACAGCTTGATCTGTTCTTCATGGCCACTGATGACTTGTCCTTTGGCCTTCTTCAGTCACAGGCTTTATATAAAATGTTCTAAATTTACTCTGTATCAATAAATGCCTAACATTGTTTCCTACAGTTAACAGTCTTGTCTAGTGGATTTGTGTGACAATTCCACCACTTATTCTGTAGCACATTCATTTTAATTGTTTCATGTTCTCCATATACCTCCAAGGGTTTAATTCCATCTTCCTTTCATCACTCAAACCACCTCAGCACTTCTGCTTCTTTACTGACCTGCAAGTGTCTGGCCTAAGCATCCAGATTGTATCTATTGATTGTGATAACCATGTCATTGATTCAACATTTCACTCAAACTCTGCACAAATCATTAATAATTTCCCTTTAAGCATTTTCATAGTACATTTTTTTCCTAAGGGAATCTACTCCAACACTCCAGACAATATCTCAAATCACCTACAATACATTTTTTTTCTATAAACTCTTCCCTATGATACAGTTTAATATGAATATTAGGCACAGTTATATATTACAGAACCCAGAATAATTCTTATAATTCTTAATAATTCTTCTATTACAGTAAAATTATTAAAAACATGTATTATTGATTTTTGGAATTTTCATAATATATGTTTTGGTAAACTACTCTCATAAAAATGCTGAGCTGTTTTATGGACAGTTACAGAAATATAGAAATACTGTATTTTAATGAATTTATTTTGTTTTAGTATTACTATACGGAGAGGTGAACTCATGTTTATGGTATATAGATGCCATCCAACGCACTTGAAGGAAGTCAGAAGACAGCTTTGTTGAGTCAGTTTTTTTCTTTCCACCTTTACTTTGACTCTACAGATGAAACTCGGGTTGTCAATGAATGACAAGACCCTGTGCCCACTGAGCCACTTGCTGGCTTCAGAAGTGATGCCTTCTTGATCTGAGAAGTAGATCCTTTGTCTCATTGAAAAGGTGACAATATCTTAACAAGGTCTTTCTTTTCTGTATTCGTCATAAAAAATATGTCTCCCCCAAAACTTACTACATTAACACAGAAGAAACTTCAATTTATGTCACTTTAATGAAAATACTTTTTCAAGAAAGATTCAATATTGTCTACTTCTACTGTTTAATTGTGAGATGAGATAAAAGGGGAAAATAATAAGAACACCTTCCCTTGTGAATGAACCATCACCCACATGAATACACATTTAATTGGTTGCATGATTTATGCAGTGCATTTTCCACTCTTTTCCACCTACTCTTAATATTTCCAATATTAATCATTTTCCATGGTCAATTATAGGGAATTAAAGCGGAGTGCTGTTATGACCAGGGGCAGTATGACATCACACAGAAATGAGCTCTGGTTTTTGTTCCCTTCCACTGCCACCCCAACCTAGTCCCATACTATAGTCACATCTTCAGTCAAGAACCACACAGAAAAGCAAATTAAACAGAAAAGAACATGTCAGAGCATGTGACAATCTCCCAAAGAGTGGAAATCTCTCACACCTGTGCTCCAATTTAAGCTATCAGAAGATGTTCTTAATCTTCAAAATTGCTGAATGGAAAAAAAAAAAAAAGCAGTATCCCACAATCCACCTGTGATGGCTAATCTTAGTTATCAACCTGATAACTGCCTCTGGAATAAACTAATCAGATCACTGAAGGTTTGAAGACCCACCCTAAATGGCCACCCCTTCTACTGTTAGCTCTCATAAAAGGACAGGGAAGAGGAATGTTTAATTCTTTTTTCCTGCTTTCCCTCACTTTCATTGCCAAGTTCTTCTCCCCTTTTGCAGTATTCAACCAAAGTTCTTCAAGACTCTAACATAGACTGAAAACCTGCAGCTTTCCCAGAATTCCCTAGGACTCCATAACCAGATTGGGACTGCTCATAAACATTGACATCCAGCCTTAGGAACTGACAACTACCAGGTTCTTGGCCTTTCCATCATCAGAAAACCAATGTTGGACATCCCAACCCAAAGCCTCTGAGCCAGTTAATAAAGTCCTTAACTCTATATCATTCATTCTATTACATCTGTTTCTTTAGAGAACCGTGACTAATCTATTACCAGTGTGAGCTACAGGCTACAGGCGCTTGGCCCTGGTTGCTCTACATTAGAAATATACATGCTGTGGTCTGAGGTCAAAGACTCTCATTGTAACTGAGCTCAAAGTTCAGTCACTTCCTCTGTACTTCAGGCACACCATTTGCTTCCTGGATCATCCATGTATAAAAGAACATTTGTAACTCATAAACCTGTTGTGCAAAAGTACATATACATCCTACCAAATAAGTAAGATTCCACTTGAACAAAATGGAATCCATTCACTGTCTGAAAAGAAACTACCAAAAATCATGTGCAGAACAATGACCTCATTTTATCAGAATGAAGTATGTCAAGGCTGGGGAGATGGTTATGCTGTTAAGAGTGTGTACTACTCTTGCAGACGACCTAGGTTCAGATCCCAGCACCCAAGTTGGGAAGCTTACAACCATCAGTAACTCTGACATTAAAGGATATGACACTCTCCTCTGAACTTCACAGGCACCCACATACATGTGCACATGCCTATAGACATACCCAATACACATAAATAACAAAAATGAATCTCTTAAAATCTTCAGAAAGTTGCCTATGTTATACCCTTTCCTGTGATCTTTCTTGAAATATAAACACGGAGTGTGTATGCAAATGGTTTTTGACAGAAAAGATGGTGAGCATGAGTATTGTATACAAGCAAAACATCTCCTCAAGCAATTAGGGAAGAAGCCTGGATTGTATCCAATTGTATTTTATTTAATCTTTGGCTTGGACCTCTCTCCTTCTTTCCTTTCATATCAATCAACAAACCTCTTCCTGGTCTATACTATTGATGTTTTCTTTCTCATACTTTAAAAATATTTCACTTTCAATCTCCCACTGTTACACTGTGAATTCCTTGGAATAAAGCAATATATTCAGTAAATTCCCTGGTGGTGTTTCTAAAGCTTTAAAATCCTTAATGTCATTAATTTATTTTTTTATTCCAGGACTTACCTGGTTTGAGACCTGTGTTAAAAGAAATCATGGTTTGCCTCTTGCTTTGGAAAAATTACAACTGATGCCAAAGAAACAGCATAGAAAAAACTATACTGCCAAACAAGAACCAAAAATGAGTAGATAGCCCCAAACAAGAGTCATATAAAAGGAGAAACAGTGTGAGAAGATGTACCAATTGAGGTTTCTTGCCTATGTTCAGCTGAGGAAGATAAAGGATTCATAGCATGGCAGACAGGGCATGCAGAGGACAATGGAGGAAAGATTAAGTGCGCCATACCATGGGACAGACAGCTTTTAAAATTATCTATGTGTAACCAAGAGCTAGTTAAGATCTTTGCTCACTTACTTGATTGGGTTTAATCAAGTCATCATGGATGATTATTAAAGTTAAAAAAAAAAAAAACAAGCTATAGAATTTAATCGGAACCACACCCCTCTCCCTGTACTTATCACAAAATAATTGGTCTGGGCCTTTCTACTCTATATCTGTTACAAGGTGATACTTTTGGTTTCTTACCTGAATCATGTATTCAAAGTGTGTGTGTGTGTGTGTGTGTGTGTGTGTGTGTGTGATGTTTTTTAGTCCAAGGGTTCTTTCACAGTGAGTGGCCTTCTGGTCTGCCATAATTATTCTGTTATTGGCTTAATGGACCATTTGCTTGGCTTGGTTCCATAAAAATAAAATTGATACAGTATCCATGTTTTTTTTTTTCTCTCCATTTTATATTCACATGGTCATGAATCTGGGGAGCTGATGGGACTGTCAGATGCAATTCATCTGTCTCACTAGCATCTTTCAGTAGCTGCAAAATCCCTGGCACTTTGGTTTGGGAACACCAGGTAATGAGAGCATTTTTGAAATTCACTAGGCAGGTAGTCATTGCTCTATTTATGTCTGAGGATTCATTCAGTTTTCTA